>NW_009200463.1:10442-27532 GCF_000690835.1 Fulmarus glacialis
ATCAAGATGTAATTCTGCACATCTGGTGAGATGGAGGAAGGGCTCACTCAGCTGACTGCCCTCATGGTGACAGCAGTGCTCTCAAGTGAAGTCTGGAGCTTACTGCTCCTGAGGGATATAGTGAGAAATAACTTGTTCAGCTAGGTTTTGCTTTCACCTGGAAAATGGCCGCTAGCAGGAGGTTAGCAGTTTCCGAAATTATCTCACAACTGTAATTTGCCATTCAAACCACATTAATATTGGTGTACAATGGAGCTGAATACTAAAGTACACAATTCTAATTCTGGGATCCTGGAGGTAGTTTCAAGACCTGGGTCGGGAAGCAATTGTGTATGTACCCATACTCTAATTTCTCACAGAGACATACATAATTTAATTTATTGATAACAGCTCCTCTTTCAGCTGTGGTTTCTTGTGGTTTGATGTGAAACTGGCAAATCAGGTTTCAGCTATTCTTAAATTTACTAAATGCACTAATACCAAATGACACCAAAGCCCGTTGCACAGTTATGGTGTGGCTGTGGTACCCTACAGTCAAGCTCCGTTTTATCTGGAAGTGTAAAAAGCTACTGCGAATAATGAGCAATAGATGTAATGTGCTATTGATTTACTGCACATATCTGATTTCTATGTTATCCCAGGATAATTTTTGTTGATTGAGCTGATTTGACTTTAGTTTGGAGAAGAAGAGGTGAAATTGCTATTCACAGTAAATGACACTTGGACATGACTCAGGCAGAGAGTTATCAAGAATTATTTCCTTGTTCCCTTACATTATTGACTACAGTTGATCCATATCTTTCTATTTATACTGCCTTCTGTGTGTTAGACTGGTCTGTTTTGTGTGCTGCTGATTTCTTTACATTAGCAGAAAATTTTGCAATAGTTTTCAAGTTTTGTTATCAAGCACTGAATAATCTGTTCTCATGAATGTACTTTAAAATGTTAGTAAAATGGTGAAATTGCCAAAGCTAGATACAGAAACCTGTGTGCGTGTTTCCACAGAATTCTTCCATTCTCTAGTAGGGAATAAAGTAGTTAAGTTTCTATGTCGGTTTAGTCATTGGCTTTTTTCTAGAGACAGCTAGTAATTGTGTCGTTAGCCTTGGCGTTGAGTTTCAGCTTAGTGAGCTGTGGAGCTAGGCCTTAGTCTTAAATGAATATAATTGAAATCAGTGAGTCTTTGACTTTATAGGGTTTGAATCAACCATTGAATGAATGATTTTCAGCAGTTACATACCCCCAAGACCTTTGGAGATGTCTTCTTGTGTAGAACTCAAGTCAAGGATTAGGCTTTTACTGTTTTTATGTGCTAATTTAAGCAGGAAAATGGGAGAAGCTAACAGTAGCCAAACATCCTACACTGTTTGTGTTCTCTAAACAAGAAGCAAATAAGGTATTAAATTCAGATGGTACTAGTTACAAAGCCTAAATATTCTTCCAATAGGTAAGAAATTACACTTCTCTATACTTTCTGTACAGCATTTATAACATGGAGGGGAACGTCAGAGTGACACTGCTTTAGAAAATTAGATATTCAGCAAAGCACAGTCAAAATTTCAGTCCCCAGGAAACTCTCTGGGGGAGTGAAAACTTTATTCCCAAACTTAAGACTTCTGTTAAACTTACCACCTCCAACTAACATAGGTCCACGTCTGAATTATGTAACTTGAACCAGGGGTGGACTAAGCTCCAGATTGAATGGCTCCGAGGTCTGCAAAGGCGCATGTCTGTGGATACATCATAGGACTCCAAGATGTTTGGGTCATATGGTATTGCTGGAAGAGGAGGCCCCTTATGCCCATTTAAATCCAGATTTATCTTCATCATTTCTATTTGAAATATTTTACTTTCCCCTCTTTGGAGGACATTAATGGAAAACAACATATCTCATAATAAAACATTCTGGTTGCCATGAACATTCTCTCTATCCCACCCTAGGTATATATCTCATTGGAAAATTGTTGAAATTAGAATTTTCCCAGTCATACTTCTCTGTGCAGGCTAGTATTTATATAGAAATGACAGAACTTGTAGTGATAGCCCTGTGAGCTGTCAAATAAGACTGGAGGCTGGTTCGTAAAGCAGAAGTTCATAACAGGGAAAGTTCTGTTGGCACTAAGATGTTTGATTTTTGCATTCTCCGTTCGTTCCTAAGCTGAGGTTCCTAGCTCTGTATTTTTGTAACTGTTTTTATTTTATAGTTTTCACATCTCTGTCCTTTCAGCATTGCTGGAAAAAGTTTCAAATACTTTTGTCTCTGATCAGGATCCTGTCTGCTGAAAGTGTTTTGTCTGAAGATAGTTCTTAACAGGACATTGTAGGTAACAAGGCCTCAATCATGTCTGTCTGTCTCTCTGTTTGTCTCCTCCATCTCCTCAACATGAGCAGCAATTGTCTTGTCTGATTGCTGTGCCTTTCTAAATAAAGAACATGACTTATCTTTCTTATTTGCAGTTCTCTTCCCCCATCTTGTTCAGGGTAAGGATTTTATTACGAAGATTCTAGTGAAAGGCCTATAAATGCTTCTGTTAGATAAATAGCATTAGTTGAAAGACTGCAAACAGATGTGTTGCTCCCTGTCCTCCATTTTTAGTGTGTTTTATACTGTAACTACAAACTGCCTGCAGTGTGAAGTGGGTGACATACACGCACTGGTGATCTGACATTGTTGATCCTTGTCCTGAATCAGACAAACTTACATTGTTTCTCACATCTAGAATTCTGTCTTGCAGTTACCAGAAGTCTCTGTTTGAACAGAACAGTAAAAAGGTTTCCTTTCACTGAGTCAAGCAATGTAAAATATGATTAGAGATGGAATTTATCTCAACAAAATAGCTGATTTCCAAAGGGCAGGTGAACCCTCAGAATTCACTGAGTGGCTCAAGTCAGGCATGACAAATAGGTGAACCCACTGTGCTGCACTCCCCTGAAAACCTGACCAGTGTTTCACAGCAGGAGATGCTGGATGCTGAGCACTTTTGAAAACACTGTGTTTTTTAAGGTGTGTAAGTATTAACTCTGTACTTTTGATAATATGGCCTGAGCTATGGGCCAGATGCTTAGGCATCTTCCAGTGGTTAACCACTTTTCTTGTCCTACAGAAAATGTAGTGTCTGCCGCAAATATCTGATAGCAAAAGTGGAGTGAAGAAGAAAATGCTGTTAAATTTTAAGTCATATGTTTCATTAGACACTAGCCTTCTGGACCTTGTTTCTGTATGTATAATGTAGATTTGGTAGAGAAGGAGATACATGTTCATGGACTAATGCAAATTTTAAAAACCTCTTTCATTCATGAACATTTTATTACATGAATGTGCAGTGTCTTGGAAACAGTTGTGATACCACATGCATGAGACTTATTCTTAAAACTGCTAATGAGAAGGAAGCATTATTTTAGAGCAAATGTTAATGTTCTGTTTTGCAATGATGCACACATTCTCCGTCATCAAAATGAATTCTTGGATCTAACTCATAAATCTACTGAAAAGGGACCTCCAATGCCTAGAGATAGAGATAAATCATACTGCGAAGACACTGAACCATGAAATGATTCTGTTAACATGTCATCTGTCTAGAATATATTTTCAAATCTCCAACAGAAGGGTCTAAATTATGAAGGGAAGGTGGCCTAGCAAAGTTGGTCATTTGGGAGTTGATACTTTTAACCTTTTCCATCTGCTGCCACTACTTAGGTGTGTCTGTTTTGGCAAAATATTACAAAGTAAAAGATTCTCAAATACCATTACACCTAAGCTTTTAAAGTAAAATAGGTCCATAAATTCTTCAAAGAATGTTATCTTGTGAGAAAGATTACATCATATCAGTACTGTCTCTTAAGGTAGCAGTGATTTGAAATTTTGAAAAGAAAAGTAATGGCTATGAAAAGTAGTGTGGCAAAGAGAAGATAAAGATTGTACATTGTAGTCTGGTATGGGTGGGTGTATATACCAGCGTAAAGTGAGGATTTCAGATCACGTTGCAAAGATCCTGTGTTTCAGGGTCTATCTCTTTACAATCCTGTTTACAGGGAGGTGGTAAATTAAGAGCAATTTTCTAGGTTACACAGACAGCTGACATTAACAGAAACTGAACCAAATTCTTCTCTCATATTCGTATCAGTCAAATGTTGCTCTTCTGAAAGCAGTAGAAGGCACCTGTTTCAAAACTGATTGGTGATAAGAAATGGTTATTTAATTTTCTAACCCACAAAAACTGAGAATTAAATCAAATGTCATTAAAAATTATTACGCTTCATTAGTTCATGTTAAATAGCCAGGAGTGGGATGGAGTTGAGCTTGTCAGTACTCATTGAATGGTGTAGTTCTTCACCTGTATTGTACTGTGTAGAGACCTAAAGCTCTTGGGAGTGCTTATTAGTTTGAATTTCATGATGCTTGACTTCTTCAGGAACTGACCTGGCTCTAGCAGAACCAAACCTGGTGTCTCCACCTCCTACCCCATCACACCTTTAGCTTCCCAGTAGTTTGCAGGTAGGCAGTATAATTATCTTTGTACTTTCTGTGCATCTTTAATGTTGGTAATGATCTCTGAAGAAGTTCTTTAAGAGTACTCAGCTGTTGTCATTTTTAAGGTATGATCATGTCAAGAGAGAGAGTAGACCTGTTTCACTTCAATAGATAGTGTGACTGTGGGCCAGTCATATGAGGTAGAGCAGCCAAAATATTTGCACCTTCACTTTGCTTTGTTGTATATAGTGTGGAGCACCTGGTGTACTGCAGGTAGTTTCATCCATCTCAACAGGTAAGAACCATTGTGGGGACATTATTTTTTGGAGGTAATATTTAAATATTAACATTTTCTAATGTAGCCTTTTGTATTGCAGCTTGCTTTATCAACTTTTTTGTAATTTTACCATCTGCATTGGTACTGACATCATACTGATATAGCATAGCATAGCATACACTTTTACTGCTGTTGCTTGGAACAGTAAAGAAATACAAGTATGTGTTGCAGGACAGTAAAGCTTAGAGTTGATTACTTTTGTGAAACAAAAGCCAGAAGAATTAATAGAATTGTAGTTATTTAAAATGAAGTGTTTAAAGTAATTAAAGGAACATGCTTAATATAGTCTTATGATGAATAATCTGACAGCAGGTATACAAGTTTCAGAGCACGGTATTGTTTCTTTCTTAATAGGAATGTGAAATGCAGTTATAGCAAAGTGACTAAACTACTTCAAGAGACCAGATTCTGCCTGGTAGGTAGGGCATCATGATATCCATAAAAACTATGTATACTTGTCTGAGGAATAATTTTACTTTTACACGTTATTTTATTGTCTGATACATTGGACTTTCATTACTTTGTGATTGTATTTTTATGGAAAATCCCAAATGTGAAATGTACTTTACTAAAAATGTAAAGTGACATGTTACATCTAAGAGTACTGTGGAAATATCTAATGAGCAGAAATACAAGGTCCTCAGGATCCACCTTGGTTGGTATATGAATAGCAAAGCAATTCAAGGATAGTGTCTATCTGTAGGTGGAAAAGAATACAGATCTGTGACTGAGGATTGGAAAGATCCTAGTTCTTCAGCAGGTTACAGACTCCTCATATAATCTTGAACAAGTCAAATATGACTAGATTTTCAAAATTATTTAGGTCCCTAAATATGTTGTTAGGTAGCTAGTGGAATTTTCGAGAAGCATTTCTGTGTTTCATTTCTGTTAAAATTCTTTTAATCTCCATTCTGTGTTTGATTTTTCCAAAGAGTTCAGGATCACTGATTTCACAGAAAGTGAACTATTGATGTGGTTTTGAATGTCAGTAAGTGTGTGTGCTTGGCTATATCTTCTTCCACAGAGTCACAGAATGGCTGAGGTTGGAAGGAACCTCTGGAGGTCATCTTGTCCAACCACCCTGCTCAACCTGGGTCACCTGTAGCAGGCTGCCCAGGACCATGTCCATACAGCTTTTGAGTATCTCCAAGGATGGAGACTCCACAACCTCTCTGGGCAACCTGTGCCAGTCTTCAGTCACCCTCACAGTGAAAAAGTGTTTCCTGATGTTTAGGCGGAACCTCCTGTGTTTCGGCGTGTGCCCATCGCCTCTTGCCCTGTCACTGGGCACTATTGAAAAGAGCTTGGCTCAGTCTTCTTTACACTCTCCCTTCATATATTTACATATATTGATAAGATCCATCCTGAGCTTTCTCTTCTCTATGCTGAACAGTCCCACCTGTCTCAGCCTTTCCTCATGTGAGAGATGCTCCAGTCCCTTAATCAATCTTAGTGATCCTTCACTGGACTCTCTCCTGTAGCTTTGTATCTCTCTAGTACTGGGGAGCCCAGAACTGGACACAGTACTCCAGTTGTGTCCTCACCAGTGCTGAGGAGAGGGGAAGGATCACCTTCCTCAACCTGCTGGCAACACCTCTCCTATTGCAGCCCCAGGATACCATTAGCCGCCTTTGCCGCAAGGGCACATTGCTGGCTCGTGTTCAACTTGGTGTCCACCAGGACTCCCAGATCCTTTTGTGCAAAGCTGCTTTCCAGCTGGTCAGCCCCCAGCATATACTGGTGCAGGACTTTGCACTTCCCTTTGCTGAACTTCATGAGGTTCCTGTCGGCCCATTTCTTCAGCCTGTTGAGGTTCCTTCCCTCTGGACGGTAGCACAACCCTCTGGTGTATCAGCCACTCCTCCCAGGTTGGAACATGAGCAAACTTGCTGAGGGTGTACTCTGCTACATCGTCCAGATCATTAATGAAGATGTTGAATGGGCCCGGACTCAGTATGACCCCTGGGGTTCACTGCTAGTGATGGATGAATGTCCTGGCATTTTGTTTGTGTAATCTGGCAAAGCACGTACTAATTCTATGGGGAATGAGTTTTGTGCTATGAGGACAAGATATTTTGATGTTGTTACTATCACATTGTCTCATGGTTTGAACAGTGCCAAAATACACCAGGACAGGGGCTCCGCCCTTCTAAAGATGTATAGGAGTTATTCATTACTAAGTCATTTCTAACAGGTATGTGAATGGTAAAAGTCAAATCCATCCTAGGGTTTGAATACCAGACTTAAATAGATTTGTGCCAGGGTTGAACTGAGTAATGAGTGGCTGGTAGTAGTGTTACCTTCATTACATCATCTGTGTCTAAAAAGCAGAGAGCTGTTTGTGTCTAAGACTGTACCAAATATGTATGGATAACTAGTCTTTTAAGTCTGGCAATAGATCTGAAAAATGAAGCGTATGCAGTTAGCAGCCATATCGTAGCAAAATGGGGTCTGTTCCCCATTACCTTATGACATTTTAATATATTTGAGAGAGTGGTAAAATATTATAAATATTTTTATGTACTCTACATAAGACAGTAGAGAATCATCCCTAAAATTAAATCGTCTTGGTGCAATTTCCCTTGTCTCTTTCCTTAGCTATTCAGTTATCACATAACTTATATCCAATGACATAACTGTTTCTCATTGATTTTGTCTCACTATTCCTTTTCATAAGTTGTGTACAGATAGAGTTTGATTTTGCAGATGCATTCTTTGTTCAGATGTATTCATAGCCTAATTTCAGCAAGTAATTCATGCTCTGTGGCTTGTTGTTGAATAGTCTGTTGTAAGCATTTACTATTTCAGCTGTTAGGGAAGACTTTGCCTGCATAGTACGTTGCTAGTTTTTGATTCGTTAAGAGTCTCTCCTCCAACTGGCTTTCTCGTGAACACATGCAATTACAAATAGAAAGGTATTGTTTTATATGTATGTTCTTCGGTGCTTATTTAAAACAGACTGTATATTTGTTGCTAGAACATTCATGGGAATTACACACAGAAGAGCTAAAATGTGTGCAGCTGAAATGAGTTCATTGAGAAACTCAAATGAATAATCATGAAAATAAACATGCTCAGCACTCAGCCATTTTCCGAGCAAATAAAAAAGAATCACCTCTGATATTCTGTTTTATTCTCTATGCTGCACTCTAACCTTCTCTCACCTCTAGGTAGAAGCTGAGATGCCTGACAGATGTTTCTAGTGATTCCATAGGCAGTTCATTTCATGCATTAAACGCACATAAACTGTTTTAGTCAACCAGTTTCTAAAGTAAATTATTACTTTTCAAAATCCATTGCATAAGTAATATCAGACTGCTAAGATACAGTAAGTGCCATTTTGTTTTGCTCTAGTGGAAAATTTCATGCTGACAAGGTCAAGCCCTGCAGTCTGAGAGCAGTCAAGTGATGAAAGGCACATCCAGCAGGAGGAGAGGTGGTAGACGGACATCTTCTAACTGTTGTCTCCTTCAGAAGTGAGGATTTGAAATGTGGCTTAGTTAGATTTAAGGGATAGAGCTAAGCTACAAAGTCTTGCTTTTATTATTGTAGACTAAAAATAGATTGGTTTTAGTGGGTTTTCAAAACTGCTCCCCATTTCTTGAGAGAACTACGGTAGTTAACAGCATTGTCTGTAGTTGTCCTGAGGCAGTAATACTGTGAGGGTAGCAGAGTAATCCTTACATATAGTAGTTACTGATTTTTAAGGAGAGTCATGTTATGGTGCACGGTAAACTGGAGGTTGCAAGAAGACGGAGAAGATGTAGCATGGCTGAATTTTTTTAGTGCAGCAAAATACTTGTGCTCTGCATTTAAAATGAGTTTGAAGACGGTAAGAAAATTAGTCAGTTATAAGTAATTAACAGCCACTTTTCCACCATTCAGCCAAGAGAACAGCTTCCTTCCAGGTAGATAATTCACATGTAATACTGCTTTGCAGTAAGACATTTAGTGTTCAGATATTTTTATGTGATTGATTAATATACTTTGTTATAGAAATAGATTCTTAGGATGAAAATAATTGAGATAATCTAGGAGTCAAATTGCTCAGTAAAGAACTAGGTAGCTACATTTTCAACATATAAATCTACATCATTACCAGAGGTTGCTGAGAGGCTGCTGATGCCTTATTAGATAAGGTTTAGATAGATTATCTGCAGCACTAAACAATTTACTGAGAACAGAAAATGGACTTCCAATATAGTCTAGAAATGAAACATCACAATTATTTGAGGTACTCTGTAACCTTGGAAACAATTGGGAGCAGTAACATCAGCAACAATTATGTGCAATTTTTGTCTTTAGTTTATCACCAAGGTAACCAGAGCAGGTTTCCCTGCTTGAAATTTTAAGAATGTCTTGGTTCGGTATTAAGTAAGCATGCATGAAGCAGCCTATTTAGGGTCTGTTAAAATTGCATTCTGCTTCCCTTTTAAAATGGTCCTTCAGGATTTAAATTGTGTAAACTCATGTTGGGATTTTTTTTCCCCCTTTTCTTTTTCTTTTTCCTTTCTCTCTCTGAAACAGCTGCAGGCAAATGAAGCCTTAGTTACTCTGTTAAATTCTCTAAATACTGGAAAGAAGGAAAATTGAATTCCTCATTGAATTCCTTTTGCTGGCCCCAAATACCAAGTATTGCAACTCCATGTAAAGGCTGCAAATTGCACTACGTTGTTTTTGGGGATGGGACTCACCCACAGTTGAGGACACATGATGTTCCCACATCTAACTTCCTTGAGGGAAACTTTGCATTGAAGTCAAGTTTCACAAGAGACTTGCAGTCAGTGCTGCCTGCGCAATACACTGGATGAGTGATTCCCTTAGACTTCCTGGCTATGAAACATCCTTAGTCAGCCTACCTCACCTTGTGGTTTTGCTAGTCAAGAATGGCCTAGCGTGATATCCATCTTCATGCTTAATCCAGAGAGGGTTTTTTTTTCTGCAGGTCTCTCATCTCTGTGTGACTCAAGTTTAGAGAGAGGTATTTTAGAGACTCAATCTCTGTGTTACTCAATTTTTGAGAGAGGGGGCTGCAAAAAAGTTGCTTTTCTGTTTAAGTCTGGAACACTATCTCAGGTTAAAGCCACATCAGTTGGCAACTTAGAAATGCATGTATAAATTTGCATTCCTAAAACTTGCGTATTTTACCTGTGATGTCTACTTTGTCAAATATTTCCTTTTTTTTGCATACATCTTTACCCATAGCTTGCTGCACACGCAACATACGCACTCGTGTTCTGTTGAGTTATTGTGCGTTCAGTTTATGATTTTGCAGGGTAGTTGGTGTGCAGGCAACTTGCCATACTTGTGCCTTATAGATACAAGTTAGAACTTGACGTTTGAAGGAAAATAATAAAATTCTGTTCTTGTTTGGAGTGCAGTCCTGAAGAAGTGAAACTGCATTTCAAGCCATTAGCCCTGTGGTTTCCAAAACATACTTTATAGCCTGTGGTTAATGTTGGAGTTCAGTAGTCCACATCACTTATAATGAATTGAGCCAAGTAAATTAAATTAGATTTTTGCATGAAAAAAGATAATCCCTTCACATAGTTTGGTATTGCAGAGAGAATAAGGCACCTCATACATTTCATGGTACCAGAGATTTTCATGGGATGTAATTGAAACACAGATGCCTTTCTCAGAATATTGATGTTCATATTTGTAAAGAAATTAATTAGCAGAAAAAAAAGAAAGACAAACTTTTTAGATACTAGTCACATTCTAGCAAGATTGTAATTATCCTTAGGATTGTAATGAATGTGCATTTGTTATTTTATTTTTGTAATAAAAAGTCACCAAATGCCTATGTGCTTTGCCCTCTGAAGTAATTTCCAGAATATGCAATAACAAGTAATCACACTATTTGCAAACATATTTGGTGAAAAGGAGCTGTGCTTTGAAAGGTATTGATTTGCTTGTTACAGTTATGAGTTTGATTAATGTTAAAATTCTATGCAGTATATTTAATCATTACTCATGATTAATGCAGTAATAATGCACTAGGCATATCTACACATTTACTATTAACAATTAGGGTCTTATATTTCTTTCCTATCACAGGTGTATTCATAAGTTAGAACTCGTAAAAATTTTAAAGACTTATTTATTGGAGTAGATATTGGTTATAAATCTTTATAACTACAGTATTCAGGGAGTTAATAATGATTTCAGTGGGTTTATTTTATGATAACGAAAGGCCATTTAGTTTACAGCTGTGTTGCATCTTCTTTCAAGAGTTCCTCCAGGAGGTGCAAGTTTTCACCATTGCTGCGAGGCCAAGAAAAACTCCCAGGCAAGACATCAAATGCTACTCTTGTGCTTTTGGAAAGGGAGCACTCACGTTTTTTTTTCTGTGCAAACCTTGCTTCTGTAGCTTGGGGGGGCAGGGTAAAGGGACGTTTCTCCTCTTGAGACAGTTGGTATCTGTGCTTTGGCATCCAGCACCACAGTCTCTGAGAACATTAGGAAAAAAATAGTAGTAACAGCTTTCATCTTTCTACCTGGCTGACTAAAGTGATTTGACTTTATGTAGTTTAGTTTGGTTAAATTAGCCAAAATGTAACTTCTAGGTTTCTTCATTCACAGTATAGATTATATCAGATACCTTCTTATCAGACTGTTCACATATTAGAACGAGTGCTGGGTAAGGATGTTCTGAATTACAGTAAGATAGCTTTATTGGGCAAGTTGATGATCCATGATCTGTTGCCAGCATGCAAACGTGTCAGACTTTTACAGGCAGCATCTGCTTGAACCGTCTGGGGAAACAAAAAGAACACAAAACATCTTACACTGGAACAAAAACAGAGATTTGACTTGATGAAAGTGTAATTTTCTTCTATGTTTAGCCATTCTATGTGTTATTTAAAATTGAGTGCTCATGTCATGTCAACACATACATAATCACCTCTTAGTTCCTCATAATTAATTACTGAGAGGAAATTCAGGAAGGAAGGAAGAATTGTGTTCCATATTATACCCTGTATTGTTATTGGTGTAAATATATTTTACTTCTCAGCTGGTTTATTTTAAAGTTTTGGGTGGGTTTTGGGTTTGATTTTTTTTGTTTTTTTTTTAATTTCATTGTTTCTCGTATTCGGTATTCAAGTCTTTCAGAACCTATTACGACTTTTTAAAGACTCCACAGATGCAGATAGTGCTCAGCCAACTAAAACATACAGTAAATGCTCTTTGTGAGAGCTCCCTTTGAGGAAGATTTAACTTCTTGGTCTATTCAGTTGGGAGGATCTCAATAGAGCTGTGTGAGAATTCTGCACTCCAGAAAAAGCAGGGAAGACATGACTGTATAGTTTTATTGTTGTTAGGTGCCAGAAAATTTCAGTCTTTCCAAAAAGACTCAAATGCATTTTTTCGCAGATTTGTTGAGGAAATAGAGTGCTTGCTTGTTGATACCACCAGACTTTATTTGGAACATAAATAGCTAATGTTTTCTAATGTTTTAAACGTAAAACAGTGCTATGATTCAGATTCTCATTCAGTGTGTTAATATTTACTATAGAAAAAAGACTGCTTAAAGACTTTTGTGTATCCTCAACACTTACTGCCATTGCATTCTAGACATTGTTTATTCCGTGGTTCTGATTGAAGCCCACAAAAGACGAAATTCTTTCCCAATGGCAAAAATCTAGTAATTTTCAGGGCACTCAAATTTCACCTGAAGCTTGCTTTGCTTTTTGTTTTAACAACATGCTTTGGTCATAGCTGCTTCTTTATTCTAATGTATTCCTTCTGTTCATTCCTCCACCACCAGCTACTTTGCAGTTTTTACCCATTCCTGGATATGCAGACTATCATATGGTAGTGTGCCTTCTGTGGTAGACACAGTCTGTCTTCAAAACATACCTTTTTTAAAGGTCTGTATTGTAGTTCAGTTTCATAGATTATATCCTTGATTATTTTCTTGTTTCATCTCCCCATGCCAAATGTCAATGCTCTTACCCACATAGAATGATTTATGTCAGCTCTTTTCTTTCTTCCATGTTTCATTACTATCCTACTTGAAACATTTTAAATATCTCTCCGCTAACCTTCTTGCTTTCTCACTTCTGTCCTCTTTGGTCCTATCTAAATGTTTAGTGAATGGTGCTTGCGGGGTTGGGTTTGCTTTTTTTTTTGAGAGAGAATACCCTAATTTTGCCTTTGGGGATTTTGGTTGCTTGTCTTCATCTTCCTTTTTGTCTCTCATTTTTACTTGTTGCTTTTCTCACTTTGTTACTCCTTTGATATTTTTCCCAATCTTGGCATTGCCTTGTCTTTCCTTTTGCCAAGATGTTGCCTCCTACATTCAGAACACTTCTTTGTCCTATGTCTGTCGTTTACCATTGCTCCTTTCAACTCTTCTTTTTCTCTGGATGTGTAAACTTATCGAGGAGATGCTTCTTTGCAAAGCTTACCCTAGAATGTTCAGCATGAGGTGTTGGTTAAATCTTGCATTAAAAAAAAAAAATCATCCCTCTTGATTTTCCCATGTTCCTTGATGGTTTAATATTTCAGCTTTGTGGGGTTTTTTTGTCTCTCACTGCATCACAAATTGCTTTGTTACACATTACTTGCACCGTTAGCGTTTCTTGCCTTAAATTTATTTTAACTACCTTCATCCTTTCCCAGATTCCCTAGCTTATGTGAGTCAATATTTTTCCAAGGGTATTTTCCACAGCCTGCCCAGTTGTTTCAAGAGATGCATGGGTGTTAAGCTGGCATCTTACAGGCTTATTGGGATATGGTCTTATTGATATTATTGTCATTTAGTTCTGCATAAGAGAGGGTTTATTTGAATTGCTGTCATGGGACTTTTTTTATGATGAATAAATTCTTCATGTTTATCATACTGTGTTTATTAATCTTCACTCCAGTTATAATCTACAGGGATTCCTAAGTCATACAATTTTTTTTGAAAAGCAGACAAAAATTCAAGTGTTTTTAAAATAAAGCTTATTGGATGGAATAGGAGAGGGAACCAATAAATTCCATTCCACATACAGTCCTCATGCTCAGAAGGCATATTACCTTAAATGATAATTCCTTTTTAAAAAAATTGTACTCTTACACGTCTTGTACTTTTCTTTGCGCTTCAGCGTTTATTCAGTCTATTACTTCAGAATTTTTATAATGATCTTCCTAATGGTCCATTAGAAATATGCTACCATTAACTAATGTATTCCCTCTATAAGTACTCATTTCTGAACCAGACTGGTAGGGCTATCAGAATAATATCAGTTCTTACAATGCTATGAACCAGGCTAAACTTAAAACAGTAAGTAAGATTTGAGTCACAAAAAAGTACAAATAAGGAGTAATCCTTGTTTCCTGTTGAAAATGCAGAGTTTAAGTACTTGCTTTTGTCAAGCGTAATGATTGAATTCCATGTTCAGTACCAGCCATGTCAAGCATATGGTAATAAACTTCTTTATGGGGTTACTCTTAGGTTTATTTGTATTTCTGTATTTGTATTTCAACTAAGAAGAGGCTCCCCTCCGTGAAGTTGAAGGATAAGAAGGTGTCTTCCTCTTTGAAGACAAGAGCTAAATTAGTCAGACAAAGAAATGAAGGTAAAGAAGCAGCACAAGTGGCAAAACCACTTCTGTGGTTCTGTGAAGTAAGTCCCCCTTTTCATGGGAGTAATGTAGTGAAAACATTTTACTCTTGATGGAAAGAAGGGCCCCAAAAAGCATGTCTCAGCCAGTTGGAAAATCACAGGTACCCTGTGTCACCTTGTGTGTCCAGGACAATATGAAGCCTGTTGGCAGACTGATCATGGTATAACAGGGCCTTTGCTGCTGTGTGTCCTGGGCAGAGGCAGATCTCAGCAGGAGCACAGAACTGTGGGACCAGGTTCTGTGTCAGACTCCAAATTGTCTAGTTCTTCCCTTGGCAATCTTCCTCCGCTTCTTAAAAGAAAGTTTGTGGCATCCCTCTAAGTCTTCCTCTCGTTGAGCCAACTTTTAGCTTTCCAAGAGTGGATCTGCTCCACTGGGCAGTGCCTTCAGGCAGGTGGCCTACCTAGGCCTCTTAAACTGGCTGATGTACAGTGGGAGTTTGAAACACGTACAATTCGGGACTTGCCATTAGAAATTTATCTGTGGGATTTTCACTTTCAGATTTTAACAGATATTTTACCTTCCCATACAACTCTACAAATATGCGGTGTAATTGCAGTATTTTAATTGCAGCTACAGAAGTGTAGTGTCTAGACAACACCATATGTATTTCAGTCAGGCACGGAAGTATTACTGTCCCATTTTTATTTCTTTGGCAGCTGACATTCTCCTGCTTTACAAATTCACAGAGTAATGGTTTTAATAGAAAAGCAAAATACTATATTGCAGTAAAGATGTGAACTGGTTATAAATGAAAATCTATACTATTACTTCCTCTGTTTCAATAGCTGTTAATTTGCTAGTGCCTCTTTAGCTCTCTGAAACTTGTGAATAAATGAGATGACAAAGCATAATTATAATTCAATTATACTAAATATTTGTTTTGAAGCTTGACCACTGGAATGCAAAGCTGTATGTTTTCACCTCCGTCCAAAAATATTTCTGAAATAGAATACTTGTTTCTGTCTCCGTGAAGCCAGAAACTGAAACTGGAAACTGAAGAGTAAATGACAAAAATAAATGATGCCTTGTCAAGTCCCGAAAAAGGCTAATGAAACCTTGCAGCTGCCAAACCTGACTGAAACCAGTGACCTGTGAATTGCAATGTTCAAGGGAAAAACTCAAAGATAATCCAGATGTTCCCAGGAAGAACACTTTGCAATAATTTTTCATTCATTTTCTTTCTGTCTGTATGAACTAGAAAATTATATAATTGAGATTTGTTTTAATACATTTTCTGAAGTTTATTAGTTTACCTTCAAAATAATTTAATGTGCTTAGCACATTATTTCTCTCCGTACTCATTACTTCAAAGGTGACTTTTAGTTTATCAGATATATACCATTTTGAAACACAGGATTGTTCATGTGAAGGAGGTTTCTTAGAAGGTTTCTTTTGACAGCCTTTTTGTATTCTTCCTGAAGCGCTTTTCTTTTGGCAATGCATAATGTGAATCTTGAAAATCAAAAGGGGATTTGTGCATAATTCTGGAACTGACTACCTTTTACCATTTATTTTTGCTCATTATTATGCTGGCTGATGAAATATTCTAAACTGGAGACTTGTGAATAAATCTTGATTTAAGTGTATTTTAAAGAGGTAGTTGGTATTTTTTCATTTGTGGATTTGCATTTGTTTTGCAGGTGAGCCCGTATCTCATTGTTAATCTGCTAAGTCACCTACTTAGTGGCAGCCAAAGAAATAAATAGTCATGTAAAATCACAAGCAAAAGGGGGCAAATGTGTATCTATGTGTTATAAGACATATAGCCATCATTCTTTTCTGAGAAAGAGTGAAAACAGATATCCAATTTGTATTTTACTAGATCAGGACCCTGTATTACAAAAAAAAAGCTTAAAAGGTGGATTGGTACCCTTGACCCTTTCAAGTAATTAGGATCCTTCAGTCTGTTAGTTATATTTGCCTGTTTAACTTTCAACTCAATATAAATTTATCATATGCTGTTGGATTCAGTCCAGACTTCTGTAACTGTGTATGGCCTATGGAAAATAAAGAGCATCCATTCCAGTAAAGAGGGAAATATCAGATAACTCTGTCTCTGTAATTAAAAGGTAATAAAATACTTAAGCAAGAAGAATATTTTTGTTTCAGCAGTGAGGCGGTAATGTCTTGTGTTCTGCTTCCCCTTAGTTGATTCTTCTCCATCAGTAAGTTTTGATCTTGGTTTAAAGCAGCATATCCTTGTTAGAATTAAGGCACTTACACATTATTTGAATAGATATATGCCTTTGATATTCTAGAAGATAAGAAATTGAAGTTATATGTTAACAGTTTTGATAGATATTTACACACGGAAAACAGTCCTTTCAGAGAAAAGGGAGGAGGAGTGGAAAAGGAGAAACTAGAAGTGAATCAGTTGCCCAGTGAAAAGGTGTCTGGAGAGTGAATTTTCCTAGGATGTACCATACCCTTCGTTCTCACAGAATAAGGGTAATTTTGCCGGTGCCCCCTAATTGTATAGTTAGAGTACTATGATCTCGCATTAGTCTGTTCCCTTGCCTGAGAAAGGTTTATGTAACTATGCTGAGCCCTAAGAAGCTAAAGATGATGTGAGGAGCTACCGCCTTTTCCAGCTGTCTCATGTACTGTGATTTGGTACATACAGTCTCAACATATGGTTCATGACTTGTAGGCTGGATAGGCA
>NW_009200463.1:27546-27966 GCF_000690835.1 Fulmarus glacialis
CTTATCTGGTTAAGAAGACTTAAGGGAGATTGGTGCCCAGTACGGTCAAGACTTGCACAATTCCTTCTTGAGAAAGGATGTTCAATTGCCTTTGGAGCCCCCTAGATCAACTCATTGGGCAGACAATTGCTTTAGACCTGGAGCCGTTTTGCCCAGATCCCCTGCTTCTGACATTGCTTCCAATTTTGTTGTAGATCCTGTAGTTTCTCTGATCTTCTGGTCTCTTGAGGCAATGTGTTACTGTGGTTCCCAACCATGGAGACTTCATGCAGCAGCATTCAGATTGATGCCAGCTTTCCACTGACCTAAAAAGCAACTTCAAAGGCCTGCCTCCATATACGTAGAGGATTTTGTGCTGATTCTCCACTCTACAGTTTTTATCTTAAACTTACAGAGCTGAATACAGTACCCTACTTCCTG
>NW_009200463.1:27997-79158 GCF_000690835.1 Fulmarus glacialis
GACTTTGGTGAAATGTATTACTGGAAATCAGTCAAACTCGAGTAGCCTTTAGTAGGAGTAGATGAATGGAAGAGTGGTTTGGATCTGAATTTTTCATTCAGATCAGTGGAAAACTCTTATTGATTTGAATGGGCCACAAACCGAGTGCATTAGGAAATCCTCTGAGCCCTTTCAAGAATTGCCTGGTTATTTTTGGAGGATTACCCAAGGTAGGGATGCTCTGGAGTGGCAGGACTTTAAACTTGTATGAGAATGTATCAGGTATTAATTAATGTCAATTATTCATGTATTTTAATAGAAACCATTTGTTTTACGTAACCTTTTGTAGAGAAATCTCATTATTATGCATGGTTGACTGTGCTTTTTCTATGGCTGTTTCACTTAGTTTTTTGAAATATGCATGAATGGTTTAATTTCATGTAAAAAATGTCTATGTATAAACCTAGGCAACTGTCAACAGAACTATTGTCTCTTCAGTGTGCTAGAAAAATAATTCACAACATGTGTGTACGGGGGTGTGATTGCCAGAGCCTGTTCACGGTGACAGGTGTTGGATGTTCATCTGCTAATTTCTCATTAGAAACAATGTGGTAGGTTGATGATGTAATTTGGTCATTGGAGGGCCTGTCTTGGTTTCTGTTTATAAAATATATGGCTATGTTTACCGAAATAGTTTAAAAAATAGTAGATGCGTTTTCAATTTTTTAAAATTTGTCATAGAAGTATTTTAAGATGAAAATATTTGTTTTCTCATTGCCAAGAAATATCTGTTATCAGTGATCTGTAATTAGGCTCACAGCTTAACATAAAGGATGAATGGTGCTCGCTGAGCTGCATCATTGGCCTTATTATGGTAAAATGACCAATTTTGTTTTACCAGCTGTGACTTTGGAGGCAGGCTGAATGACAGGGAACACATAAAGCTCGACAGATTAAAATATTTCCAGCACATAACTGTGTGTGTATCATTCAGAATTCAACAGCAGTTCTTGCTTGATAAGCTTGCTAATGTCTTCATGTTCTAAGGAACATTGTGCTCCTGTATGGGGTGTCTTGTACAGGCTCAATCCTGCAGTCCTCACTGAAGCAAAACTCCCAGTGAAAAACAGCATCAGTATGATCATGGAAAGCACTGAATACAAGGCTAGAAAAACTCCTCACAAGAGCAATGCATCTGCCTAAGGAAATAAAGCATGTAGTTCTGTGACTAATTATGAATTATAGAAAGAACTAAAGGAAAAAAAAAAGACACAAAGTTGGGACAGAAAAGGTTGATTACTCATCTTGTATCAAAAGAGGACATTTTCAAAAGACAAGCCCAATTATACCTGCTTTTTGCAATAATACTCATATCTATTTCTCACAATTTCCGTCACTTATAGTAGAAAATAAGACTATATTGTCTTTCAGCTTCTTGTATATGTGGCAAGGACGATTGAAAGGTTGCATACAGAGCATTCTAATTTTATACGAA
Source organism: Fulmarus glacialis (assembly GCF_000690835.1). Taxonomy (NCBI): domain Eukaryota; kingdom Metazoa; phylum Chordata; class Aves; order Procellariiformes; family Procellariidae; genus Fulmarus; species Fulmarus glacialis. The sequence goes on from NW_009200463.1 coordinate 29,472, forward strand.
AAGAGTAGAATAAGTTATGTCAGCAAGTTAACAAGAGGTAGCTTTTTAGTTTTTCTATGAATGTGTTCTGAGTATTGCAGAAACAGCCAGATGTTGGTGAAATGCAGTGATGTTGGCTGATGCAAGTATACAAAAGCCATAGAACTCCATGTGTTGGATTTAATGTAGTCTGGAATCACAAATGGCCCTAGTTTGATCTTTGAGCTGAAGTGGTGAGGCAAGTGTTGCTTCTCTGTGGTTTAGCATATGATAACGTATGTGAGTTGTTTTACCTTTTCTCTTTAATGTGATATTAATTGCAGGATATGAATTGCAGATATCTTAATGGATTATTAATTTCAAACTGCAAAAGACTTAGTGTGCTCACAAAAAAGCTTAAAGTGAGTTACCCTTGCATGTCTGGCTTTTTGTGTTATCCTAGAACTTGAGTTTGAGTCCTTACTGCAGAAATCCACCTCTGGAGGGGCCATGGAAGCAATGGTGTTTTCTGCTGTCACCATGAAACAGTTTGTGGTGTCTTAGGTAAAGTGAAGGTAGGAATCTGACCCTCTTATGCCATTTTCTGGAAATCCTTTATGGACATGACACCAGAAAAGGGTGAGCCGATTTTGTACTTTGTAGTTAAGTAACGTCTTTCATCAAGAGGAACCGATGTACTTTACAGATGCTAATGAATTAAGGTTCTGGTCACGTTTATCAGCTCAATTTTATAGATGGGGTACCTGAAGCATCAATTTAGTGACTTAACTACAGAGGACCACTAGTTCTATGTTTTTGCTACAAAGGTACTAAGAATAACATAGTATCTTCTGTCAACAAATGCAAAAGTATCAAGCTCAAGAAAACATCTGTAGAGTTATAGATTCCTTGGTTGTGTTGGTTTGGTACATGGCATGCTCAGCCACCTCTAAGAGAGTAGCTATCAGTGAGAGCTTAGTAGGTTAGTAATTTGTTGGACAAAACATGTTCCGTGTGGTTAAAAACATGACTTTCTCCATTAATCATTAACCCGCAAATGACTAAATGTATTTCCTGAATGACTTCTGCTCTGCTGGTCTGTTCATCCATGATGAAATCCCACCTGTTTCCATCATAACATCTGCAACTAATGTAAGTATCTCTGTGTCTTTTTTCAAAAAGTTCCTTTTGAGATTATTAATAATGCCTCCAAACCATATGCTTTTTGTAAGCACCGTTGTTACCACCATGGAAAGCCTTTAAGAACAGTGCGAATAGAAAAGACAAAACTATGTATTTCATGAATAGTAACTGAGCTTTTTTGAAAAAGCAAATTACTTTGTGGTGAAATTCAAAATTTCACAGCAAATATTCAGTAGACACTACTGGTATCATTTGAAAAAGAAATACACTATACTTCACAGCACAATAGAAGTTGGTCTTATCAGAATCCAAATTGTCAGATAGAATACCATTCCTGCAAAATAAAGACTAAAAATATGTGCTAACCCCATATGGCTGTCCCTTAAAGCTGTTTGCAGATTTCATGTATGTGGGATGTATGTGGACTGATAACCATTTTCATTATAGAGAAACAGGTTTTTAAAGTTTACCTTTATTTGATAGAGGGTTTTTTTCTGGGAGTATCTCTAGAAATACTTTCCTATGTTTTCTTTATGCTTGTAAAAATCAGATTCTGTGATGTGCATGAACATATAAGCCTGGTAAACGGAAGACAACCCTGAAATGTTATTGTCACTGAAAATAACCAATCTTTTTTTTTTTCCTAATGATAAATTTGATGTGATGCACATCTCAAACATTGTGGATTTCTTCACTTCATGAAGAAAATTGTGTTCCTCGAGTCTCCTGTAACGAAAAAAGTAATAACATATTAATCTCAGAAAACATGTCAGCCTGCAGTGAAATTAGATGACTGCATTTGTTTTGAATAAATACAGATGAACAAAAATGGTCCATCTATTATGAAGCCACATTATAATTTTTTTTTAAAACCATTTTGTTTGGATTTTTAAGGGTAATTGTTAAATGGAACTACTCTTTGAATGAATATGCGTGAAAAATTCAAGACTGCTAAGCAGATCAGCACTAATTTACGTTGTTTATGCTGTTCGCCTTTTTGTTTTGTGAGTTGTTTCCAAGCAGTGTCATGCTGTGGAATGTGGCCCTGGTATAAACGAGGTGATTCATGATACAATCCAGCATATTAGTGAGTGCTTCTGTTGTAGAATAAGTCTTATTGTGATTTTTTTTTTCCTGCCAGTTCAGTAATATGTGACCCTTTTCATTGAGCCCTCAAATGCAGCAAAAGACAAATCACTAGGGTTTCATAAAACACAAGTTTAATCTTAAAAAGTTCAATAGACTTCAGTACTTATCAAATCTTAAGTTGCAGAAGAAACCTCTGGAAGATAATATAGTATAATATAATATGTGATTCATGAACACTCCCTGCTATAGGTTGGTCCACTTAAATTTGAGCCGCTTAAATTTTGGTCCACTTAATATGATCTGTAGGCCTTGCTCTGCATGTTTATGTAATTTAACTGTAAGAGTAACAAGCAGAAAGGAAAGCAATTATATGCCAACTGACATGGAACGCATCAGAGTTTAAAAGATTATTCTTATGGAAGGCCGTCTTACTATGTAATGTAAAAATACTGTCTGCTAAATGTCACTTTAAAAATAACATTTGTTTTTAATAGTCTTAGAGTTTACAGTGTCATCCAAACTGAATACAGATTGAAAGCCGGACTGAAAATCCTACAGATTGTTGACAGTTTGGTAGTTCTTATGATGAAGATATCCATACTTAAAAAAGTTTTGGTCAGAGTCAGTGATCAGGGGTAAAGGGTTAAAGTGGTGTGATGGCTATGTTAATATTCCAGTTTCAGTTGATCCTTCCTGAGTCAGGCTGAACTGAAAGAGAAATGTTGGGAAGCGCACTGTCAGCTATACTGACTACCAGCTTCAAAGGTATTGACATAAAAGGAGAAGGACATGAAAAGAGGAGAACTGTCAGTCAATAAGTAGCAGCAAGAAAAACCCAACAGGCATCTGAAGGAGACACAGACAATTTGAACATTACTTTCTCAATCATTATTTTCTCCCTAGTGGAACCAGTATCATCTTTGTTGACTATTTGTGAGATAATTCCAGTAAACATTAACATTTTAAATCCCAAAACTTTGTATTTTTTCAGAAATCCTCCTCCTACTTTGCTCCATCCTGAAAAATGGTGCAGAGGATTCAACCATTTCATTTCACAGTGAGTTTTATTTTCTTTTAAAAACAGCTTATTCAGTAAGGCCTACGTGTGTGTCAATCTGAAAAGAGAATTTGTTTTATGGAGTTGTTGGTTTTGCAGGTTTTTAAGTTCAGTTTTCTTTTCATAGACTCTAGACCGTGCTTCACTTTTTGAAAGCTATACAGCACAGTTTGATCTTCTCATGTAATTTGCTTCACAGCTTCTCTGAACTCCTTACTTCATTTGCTTCTTGACTTTGATGGACCTGGGACAGGTTGATAAATATACTTGATTTCCTTGATGGTTTTGCAGTGTAATTTTGTGTCAAGGAGAAAAAAGGGTTAGTGAAAATGACTGCTGGTCAATTTAATGTAGGAATTTGAAAGACAGGAAAGAAAATAGTTGTCTTTTTCCACTTCACTAATATTCGGTAGGTTGTATACCCAGTATATGTAATTCAGCACCGGTTGTACCAAGAGTGTAATATGTTACCTAGATGGTACCAACTGGTACTGGATGTGGCTGTCACTGAACTAAAATATGCTTTTGCTTTGCTTTTTTCTTTTTACAGTGAAACTAAGAAATCACAATTTAGTAGTTGCTAGCATTATATTAAAAAATCTTACAGCAACTTTTATGAGTGATTTTTAGGGTTCTTCAGGATTTCATTGTGACCTATTACAGCCTAAACTGTGTAACATGGGGAGTAATATTATCAAACCTTTGGGAAGTTTACACTGTTCAAATAAGCAAATACTTTGAACACCACTCCTCAGTATTGACTTTTCAAGATAGGTTTGAAAATATGCACATCTGCATTTTGAATCTGTTCTGTTCCTTACTGTATCTAGTTACTTGTGGAGTACAATATCCCTACCTGATACCTTTTTCAGTCAGTTGTGTAGTGGTGTCTTCCCATTTTAGGAAAAGTTAAAAATAGAAAGACTAATGCAAATTTTATTAATAATCCATGAAAAATATTCTTATTTACTATGCTGATCTTTAATCAGGCAGGAAGGTGAGGTACACTGTAATGGTTGGCTTACAGAGGGAGACCATTACTATCATTACTGCAATGTAACTCAGAATCTCTTCCAGTGTAGGTAGTAGAAGTACATTCCTCTAGAGCAGATTGACCCAAGTTCTGCTTCTCCATAATGCATGTCCTTGTTTACACAGCAGTGTACATTGTGTTCTATGGTGAAATTAGTGTTTAATTACAAAAGTCACTGGGTGGTGGATGAATTCCGTTCTATTATAGAGAAACATTGTTTTTACAATATTTATGGACTGTAGCCTATATTCTGGGGGACTCTAGCACTGGTGGGTTATATTCCACTTGTGCTTTAGAGAGTCAGTGTACCTGGTAAATAAGATTACATTACTCTCAGAAACATTGTGCATTAACCTTCAGCATTGTTATACAGGTTTTTCTTTCTTGGTAGCTTCCTTTTTAGAAGTCCCTGCTGAGCTTGAGAACAATACAAAAACCTGAGTTTAACATTTCTTAACATTTGTTCAGTCCTTTAGTTCAGCATGCATTGTTCATAAAAGAAGTCAGACGTTATAGTTATGACTATACTTGTTTTTAATCTTGTCCTTTGGGTTTGTGATATCTTCAAATTGTATCTTTTTAATCACATTGATTTTTAATTACTTTTGCTTAATTACTTCCTCTCACCAGCAACATCTGCAGGTTCTCAAATGTTGCTTTTCATTTTTACAGTAATTCGCACAATGAGGTAAGGAAGTATGCTCATATGCAATCTCTTAACACGGAGAAACGCAACAATTGTAATAAATATGCTGGGTTTATAGCTACCTTTAAGAGAACACTGAAATGGAATTCTCTGTGACATTGCTTTGTTCTTGGGCATGTGTAAGTAAAGTTGTTATGATGCAGAGGTTACAAGATATTTTTTCTGAGGCTTGGATTTACATTAGTGGATTTTCTAGAAAAAATTAAATAACAAAACATTGGATCATACAACTGCAAACCTTTTAGCCATTACTGATAATTGGCTCATTTATATGTGTTAGTTATACATTTGTTCATGCCCACCTTGTGACAGCTTAGTTATGATAAATTAAAAGCAGTGATTGTATAAATTCCATACTGCCTTTTATCCATATGTTAGGACCTTGCCTGATGTTTCTGTCACCCTTGTGATGAGTGGTTAGCTTTCGAGTAATTTCATTATCTACCTCCTTCCTGATGGCTGACATCATTTGCATAACAAGCTTATCTGGTTCAAGTTGTGGGCCAGACCTGTGTACTGACAAAAACCGAGCATGCAGCTTTGGCTAAGCATACTTTTGACTTCAGTTCTGTTTATACAATAATTTTATTTATGCCAGGATTGCCAAACCTGGTCATTGTAGCTTTTTTCATCTCCCATTCTTATCTCTTGAAATGCCACTATCTCAAGAGGCATTTTTGTTATGAGTATTCTCTCACATATTATAGTGATTTACAACATGCCTGAGCTGGAAGTTTCAATGTAGTTTTGTAGGTAACTCTTTAAACTGTTAAAATAGTAATCATATATTTTTCAGAAATGAAGTCTGTATTTTTAACTATGATTCTACTGCCTCAAGAGATATGACATATGAATGGAGAGAGGGTCAAGATAGTTCTTAGCTTGGTGAATTTACGTTTCTATTCCCAGCATTGTTAACCTTGACTTGAGATGAAGACTGTCATATGTTGTCCTCATAAGGATTTTTACAGTGAGATAGCTAATCTGAGTTAGATATTCTGTTTTAAAAAAATACAGACAAGACAATTTCAGCCAAGCCATCTCTGGCAGCAGCCTAATTTTGTATTTGGTATCTTCTGAGATACCCGCAGCACATACATACTTTTAAAAGGTCAGTAAAATTCTATGTATGCCTATTTACCTGTACTACTGTAATTGTCCATGAAGAACTTGGCTGCTCGGCTCATAATGTGAGAAAATTAATTATCTGTTTATTTTTATCTGCATATTAATAGGGCTTACCATTCCTATAAGGCCATGTAAACAACCACATCAGTTGTTGGAGGATTGGCTCCTAAAAACAATATACTTTTACCTGTTTATTATGTTGAAATAACATAGTTTTGAAGAGAAATAACATAGTTTTGAAGACTTCACTCTATTCGTTGCCCATGGATGTTCAGGAAGCTTTTTTTTTTTTTTGGATAGCTACAGCATAAATGACACTGCTCTCTTAGGATAACAGTTTGTGTCCACCACCATTTTAGACATACAGTGCTTCAGAATTTGTTCATAAAATAATACAGGCTATATGTTAAAATTAATAAAAAAACCACATTCACTACAATTATCTCACATGCTGCAAATAATTTTCTTGGCAGTTTAAACCTTGACTGATAGGGTAGATGGGTAGGTAGAAGAGTTAATATGTTCTTGGAGCAGAAGGATACAATAAACTTTATTTACATTACATCACAAAATGGTAATTTTAATTAAAATGAGCAATGGTATCTCCAGGAACAGACATTCTTCTTTTAAATTTATTTAACCAATGATTAGCTATTATGGTTCTTTGAATTAATTACTCATTCTTGAGCTGGAGGGAATTAAAGAATTAAGAAATTCAGGAAGTACTAAAGTCAAAATGTGAAGTTACAGGATTTATGGTCACGTTTATCATCAGAATGTAACTTTTATTTTAGCAATGACAATGCAAATACAATACAAATATAATTTTTAGTCTTGATAAACTTAATTTTTTGTACTCAATTTGAACACAGCCTCGCAAGCTGAATTTCATATTGGTAAATCTACATTCAGAGTTATTCAATTAACAGATCATCTAGATTATATAGGTTTTAAGTGCTCCATTTATATTTAACTTCTCTGAATGCAGATCAAATTTTTTCACAATCTAAGCAGTTGTTTAGTGACATTCTATTCATATTACATAAAGAACATTTTACTGTTTCTGTCACTGAGAACATGATATGAGTTTGACATAACTCATTAATTTCACAGTGTCTAAGAAGACAAAGAGGTTTGCAAATGTCAGAAGGATACAATTTGCGATGTGTAAGGTTACCACCAAATCTGTAAGTTTTCACATTTTATTCATTGATGTAGACTCTGAGAATCTGTCTACAGATGAACTTGAAACACTAAATTGTAGTACCTGACAAAAAATCTCCACCACTTTTGAGTATTGCATGAGATGTTTTTATACAGATGAATGGGCATATATAATGGATACAATTATCTTCAGCTTTCTAATGAGCAGTTGTAGTAAAAAACTGCAATTTTAGGTAGAGGTGAAAAACTCCCATGCAAGTTTGAAGTCCTGACCCTGTAAAGAATTGTGCTAGATTTTACAAATGTCATAGTATCAAGATTTTTCACTCAGTTAAAGTACTGTTGAGTTCCTTACCATTAGTGATAAGCACTCATTCTTCCCTTGATTCCCATGGTTTGTGGGTTTATTGGCTTGCTATTCTCAATTATAAACACTAACAGTAGTAAGTATAGTGTAGTCAGAAAGATATGTATCCATGGTGGAGTGACAAGTCTATTTGAGAAGTATTGGCAATTCTAGGAATAGTATACTGCTTAGAAGATTATAGTATCAGAGCATGTGAAGTAATTGTCTGATGAGACAAAGTTTCCTTACTCCCTTCTTCAGGCTCCTATTGTCATTAAGTGCCAGTATTTTAGTTTCTCAAGTAATCTCTGCCTATTGCTCTTTCACTGGGATGGTTTTTAAGCTTAATTTGAAGCTTAGATGCTTCTGGAGCTCTAGCGTTATTACCATTTATTGGAAGGAAAGCCTTTTGTAATAGCTAATGTTTGCCATCTCTCTGCTTTACTTGAAAGGAAATGTAAAGGCAGGATGTTACCACCGGTTACTACATGGTTTTCATTTCCATAGTATTTGGTAAAAGTAAAGACTGAGCATGGCAGAAGACTGTAGTAAGACAGAAGTGGTAGGCATGAACACTAACATGCAGGGTGGGAAGGAAGGAAGATGGCAGGAGCGAAGACAAGTGAAATATATCTGTGCTGATTTTGTACTAGTTTGTTTTTAGGTGTGGACTTATTCCTTCCAGTTAAATTATTCTAGTTCTCAAAGAAAAGATGTGTTCTAGATGATCCAGGTTTGTTTGGAATGCATGTTTGATGGCATGAAAGGCAGAAGTACCTAAATAGGAAAGCAGTAAAAACTGGAGTTGCAAAAAATATAAACCAAATAATAATCCAGCATTTCTGTCTGATAATAGTACCTTTGCATTGGGCTGATGAAGCAGCAGTAGAATAGTAATGCCTTATTTCTGTCAGTAGATTTTTAAGTCATCTGTACTTGTAGAATAGAGACAAGAGTTCAATTCCTTCTTTCACAACTGAAGAAACAGAGACAAAGGGCATTTGGCTCAAAGTCACTCGGCAGAGCTGGGAATGAAGCAGTCCAGCATACTTTTAGATTAAGGGAAGCTCCAGGAAGCACAGATGTGCCTGCTGTCCTCTTGTACATGGGGTACAGGCCAAGTCTGGCACACAGTAATGGGAAGAATGTTGTTACTGCCTGTGGACTCCCAACTGGTAGAACTAACCTGATCTCATATGCCCAGGTGTTTGTGAATTACTTCAAATGAAGACATCATAGCATGGCTGGATTTGGGGTTTTACAGCAGAGGGTATCAGGCAGTCAGCTTAATGGTGTATAAGTGAGAAACTTTTACTAGCTGCTCTGTGATTATGGCATAGTGGATCTACAATTGCCTTTTTAGTGGCTGTCCTTATTTACCGGAAGATAGGAAAGAATGCACTAAATACCAAAGGAGAGAAAAATATCTCTGTCCTTAGGTGCCTTTCCAGCTATGACATAAGATGTAAAAGAAACTGTCAGTATCAGACTATGCGTTCCTTATCTCCTACCTTCTCTATGCTCCAACTGCCTCAAATCAGCTGCATGCTGTAGTGCCAAAGGGGGATGGATACCTAAGGGAGAATGTTTGGTACAAATGCAAAACATACTGTTTCTAATAAAAAGCTTCTGTTGTAAAAGGTTCCGAAGGCTCTTTTTGTTCCTGGGTCTTTAAGGACAGGCCAAAGAAATAGAGCAGACCCATTACTGGTAAAAGGCTAGAACCGCCCCAATTTAATCATAAAATAAATAAATATATTTGGTGTTTTTGGGATGCTAGAATTGTTCTGTCTATAGAATTTCTATTGTCTCTGGTAAAATTCTAAGGGTTTCAACATAAGCAAAGTCTGACCCATTCTAAGAGCTTCAAGAGGTACCACTCCATAGAGTTTCCATTGTTTGTTCTCTAAACCATGTATATGAGCCAGAATAAATTGTTGTGTCTACTCAGCCCAAAGGAGGCTGGGAAACCTGTTGTAATTTTTTAAGCCTTAGAAGATGTAAAGCTATTTACTACACCTAATTTTACAACTTCAGTGTTAGTGAACTTTTTTTAGGTTTCAGATATGTGCTTTAAATTACACTATATGGTGCTCGATGTTAAAAATTAAACTGAAAGAAGATTTATTAAGAAAACAGGTGCTGGTGACATTTCGGTATTAGAGTATTTCATTGTTAGGGAAGATTAGTAATTTACAGCATTTGCTACCAAAAGGCAGATCAATAAAGATATAAATGTGTTCTGACCATCAGAATTTATATTATGCATGTGATGATTGAGTACTTTGTCATAAATTCAGTCTTTCATTCTATATCTGATTGTAGCAGAAGAAACAGTAAAATCCTTGTTACTTATCATGGGGTGCTGGTTCAAGGCAGGCGACCTGTCTAACCTATATACATACCCTTAGTGCTCAGCGCTTGCTTTTTCCAAACGGGCAACTATATATAGTTCTGAAGATAAGGTTATTTGTATCCTATATGTCCTGTTGAATTAGGACTAAAAACAGAAATGCTGTTGGCAAAGCTGTCACAGCTTTTTAGTTCATTTTTGCAAACGAGTGACCTCCAGCAGTGGGGGATGGGCAGGCCTGGGAATGGGAAGCAGGGAGGCTTCAGGGAAGCAGGCACATCCCTGCATCATTATTACAAACGTAATTAATGAAATGTCTTTTCTTCTCCACCTCTCTGCTGCTTGTGACTGACCAGTGTCTGCTACAGCTGTGTGTGGTACAGAGGTAGGAGGAACAGTCAGAGTAACAGAGAGGAACAGAGCATTTTAACCAGTTAAAAACAGTCTGAGATTGTTATTTTTCCTTCTTTGACTGGAAATTTTCTGACCTGATGTACCTGGCCTAGATGATCTTGCTTGTCAGTGTGTGTCGTTCCATTTCTCTGAGTAGGAGGGGCAACACAGTTGGGGTCATGCTCTTGATTTTGTTAATCTTCCACAGCGAAACAACCTTCTGATAGAAGTAGCCGGGAAAGTATGGGGAAGAAAAAATAAAAATCTCAGAACCCAGAGACCTCCTTCTCCCCGCTTAGGGAGAGGATCAAGAGAATATGGCCTTAGTCTTTCTCCTCTCCCTCTGGGAAATCTCCATTCTAGATTCCCAGCTGAGCTGTCTCTACCTTTGGGGACAACCTGGTAACTGTTTTTTCTGGGTTTGGGAGGAGAGGATCTCAGCACCTCAGGATGACCTGAAGTCCTGTTCAAGACCCTGGAAAGCTCTTCTGTCCCAATAGGAGTCCTGGAAAGATTCGTCGCTGCTAGGCAGCAGGTACTTGCGCAAGCAGTGAAGTATTTGGAGGGCAGGGGAGAGTGGTGTAGAGCTGTGCGAGGAGCAGGTGGTGGGGAGAGCACCCTGATGGGCCAGGGAGTGGCAGAGAGATAGGGACCAGAGGAGTGGCAATGAGGACTTTATCTAACCATTTGTTGAACAGATTGGAGACTCACTCAGACTGTCACTCTGAGGCTGTAGTGTGGATTCCCCAGCTCTAGTAGAGTCTGATATACAGTCATCATTTCTTCCAAATAATAACATATGCATCTTCTGTGCATGTAGATGATAAACGGTGGCTAGATGTCTGGTTGAATATTTGGTTTATGAGACAAAATAAGTTCCAGAAATCCACTGCCAGCAGATGAGAAATCATCAGAAAATGTAGCATTCACAAAATGTAATAATTGAAGAAAACAAAATACCGGAGATAAATCATAATGTAACTAAGCTATAAGGGTTGGAGCTGCTTGGTTTCTTTATTTTTAAAGAAAGTACTTGTGGCCAAATAGATCATAATAGATCTGATGAAAGAGAATTTCTGAAAGAAATAACTGCTGCTGCTCTACTTAGGTTTGGCTGCAATGACGTTAGTAATTGTTTTCTATTTTGGAATACACGGGAGACTTAGACCACCACTGCAGTTCTTGTGAAATCTATTTCTTTCCATTTATTCATTAGTAAATATTAGCTTGTGAATGCTGATAAATATCTCTCCTTTTCAGTCGTCTGATTTGCTACTTGCAAAATGGCAGTTTACATTGTTGAGAACTAGCAATTCCAACAATGTTATCGTCCAAGTGCAAGCTGCCAGTGAATTTTTAGAGGCCGTCTCAGATGGGCCTGTGTGTATGGGAGTCTGCTCTTATCCCCTGATAATAAATGCTTCATCTTTGCCTGTAATTGTGGCAGAATGGAAATGGAGCTTAGGAGCCTGGCTGCGAGATTGCAGCAAATGGCTGCAACCTATGTTTAATGTAGTGACACTAATGAATTCTGAGAATTAATTTTCAGCTAAGAAAGCATGATGGAAGATACTAGAATTTCAAATTAGGTAATGGATTGACTTTCATCAAGGCAAACATGTACAATGTTTGTTTCCTTTTCAATCTCTACTTACTTAGCCTTCCCATTATTTTAGATCCAAAAAATAGCAGACCAAATATGATCGTATTTTCATCATACCTTGTATGAAACCCATGATTTGCTAGTCAATTTGCTCAATGCAAGGCAGTCTCACTACTTTTTTTTTTTTTTTTTTTTTTTTTTTTTAAATTTCCGTGGGCCAAACAAATTGGCCTAATTTGCAGGTGCAGTACATTTGTTGCTTTTATATGTAATTACAGCATGGTTGATGTTTGATGATGCCTAAGCTAACTGTCCAAACTGGTCTTAAATGAATGCTCAGATGAGCATCTGAAGATACTTTAGTTTTCTCCTTCAGTGGTATGACTTCTTAATATGTTTTTTACTTGCACAACGCACACACTGATTTCTGTTGGCTGCATTGAATAAGAATATTTTCTGGTAAGTGACATTATAAAAGCTGTTTTGTTACTGTACTCTTCATCTTTCAAATGTTAATATTGCTGATTTTTGTGTATTACTTCTTGATTTCTTTTTTTCTGGCATTTACATGGAATACATCTCCTGACTGCATGTATTGGCAACTTTGGACTCAGGCACCCATCTGATTAACTTTTTCACACATTATAGTTCTATTTCAGGATGCAGATCAGTAGAAAACACTGTGATAATGCTCACCTTCATGCAGTGTTTAGCATAGTAAGAGCTGATATTCTATACTAAATTATTTTTTTCTGAAGAGCAGTATAGTGTCAGTACTGCTTCCAGCGTAGGAGATGATACCTTACTGAACACCTGCATTGACACTGGCAGTCTGATGCATCATTTTTCACTAGCACTTAGGTGGTGGCCCAAGAATTGTTATTTTACAGGTAACGTTGACTAAGAACAGCAGCAGCATGCATTCAATGTGGCACTAAAAGCAACACAGTTGAAATGACAGTGTGTAGAAGCAGAGCATGTAAATATACCTCAGAATATTAATAGGTCTTGTCTACATAAAGAGGAAGTAGGACAAAGGAATATGCACCAAGAGGAGAAACATAAAGGCTCTCTTTTCAGTCTCACATGACAGCTCTCCATCCTGCACTCCATCGCAGCAGGCCTGGTGATACACCAAATTGGCACTGAATATCTGAGTACGACCTGAGCCCACAGCACCTACTGTGACTAAGCTGCAAGCCAGTTACTAGCACTTGAAACATAATAAGGAGTAGTTTCTAGAAGTGACTGCTGTGTTCCTGATGTGCTAGGAACTTGCCATTTAACTTGATGGATTAAACCAACTTCAGTGGAGATGTACATTCTCCTGTCAGTCTCTTCCCTGAACTAGAGTAGAAGTACTCACACAAGAAGTTACAGATGTGAATTTAAGCAGCTGTCCCTCACCCTTGCATGGCTGTTAGTTACTAGCTCTCTGCTTTATTGTGGCATCTCACTAACCATCTGAAAGGGCTCTGTATTTCCGATATAGGCACAAACTTGACACAGTAGTAGGTGTGTTCTGTTTGAGCTTGGAACAGAGACTTTGATCACAGAATCATGTGGATGTGTCTTGTGTCATTAGCTTGGTCATCTTACGAATTCATGAAGTTTTACTTGTGTTTCAGTTAAATCCTAAGTGACCACAGATTGCAAAAATATCCTACTACCAGAGAATGAAGGCTGCCTATAGATGAAACAATATATAAACTTTGATAGTTGCAAAGCAGAAGAGTTACATGCATGCAAAGTGAATAGTCAGCGGGGGATTGGCAGGAATATGCAACAGAAGCAAAGGTAATCCTAAAGTAGTCTTCAAGACCACTTCCCTGGCAGAACTTACGTATGCTCATTAAAACACCTGCCAGACCTAAACAGCTAGCATTTCAGGCACATAATAGAGAAGCTAAGAACTTTTTTCCCTAAAATGTTTTCCTTCCATCTCTTCTTGTTCGGCTAAATGAATGCAGTATCCTGGACATTTGGATATTTCACCTAGGGGCCATCTATATGGAAAAATTTCTCTTGCAACTTCTGGATCTTGTCCATAGAGTGTCTTTGGAGGTGCATTGTTCCAGACCTCAGAGTAGAATTCATATTAATAATGACATACCACCAGGTAAAAGATTTGTATGTCCTTCACACTTTTGGTAAACACAAGATATTCTGTCTGGAACTGTGTAATTTCTTGAAGAGAATCCGTTTAAACTCTAATGTTGTTGTTATCTGAAAAGCAACTGCTATGACATTAGGGCCTGTTGTGATAGGATAAGAGGTAATGGTTTTAAACTAAAAGAGGGTAGATTCAGACTAGATATAAGGAAGAAATTTTTATGATGATGTGAAACACTGGAACAGGTTGCCCAGAGAGGAGGTAGATGCCCCATCCCTGGAAACATTCAAGGTCAGGTTGGTTGGGGCTCTGAGCAACCTGATCTAGTTGAACGTGTCCCTGCTCATTGCAGGGGGATTAGACTAGATGACCTTTAGAGGTCCCTTCCAACCCAAACTATTCTATGATTCTATGACATTGCTTCACTTGGATTCAGTTATATTACTGAAAAATTCCTGATGTAATCAAATTTAACAAGAAAATTTATATATTAACAATATAGCATAAATACTATAAAATTGTTATTATTGTTAGAATGGTAAAAATCACAAGTGATGAGCTTTTCAAACTGAAATCTTCACTTCAGATAGTTGCCATCAATCTGTGATTTTGTATACTACATAGTTTTTTGTTGTTTTGGTTTTTTTTTTTTTCCTCTGCCTTCCTGATTAATGTTACCTTTCTTTTCAAATGCTTTTTTCCTTTTTCTCAGGAAACATATAAATTTAACCAGGATTGGCATGGATCATATTGTCTCTGTGGGTGTGTTGACTTCTAAAAACCATGGATCACAAAAGGAAAAGTGCATGTGTGGGTTGTCAGAACCTGTTGAAGGCTAATGATGGATCTCCTCGGGGCGGGGGAAGGACTGGTATTTATAGCCTTGCACTCACAGGGACGGAGATAAAGCAGGTTCTGTTACTTTCGTCTTTCTATCAGGAGGCTGCAGTTGTAGCCTATAGCAAAATTTGCCAAAATAGTTATAAAACTGGTATCACATTTTACAGACTGTCTTTTCTGGACTAGATATACCAAGAAGAGGTTGGGAAAATGGTTTTTAGGAACCTAAAGTATTGAAGTTATGTTCAAAGATATTTCAGGATCATTTTAAGACCAGACTTTAGGCTACAGTAAAGTATTTGAGGTGAGGCTAAACTTCAATCATTTGCTAATGTGTTTGGTAGTATTTGAAATCAATTAATGTGCATGATTTTTTTTTAGATGTAGTTTAAATTTTGCAAATTGTTATTGATAGTGCTAGAATATAAATTATTCTAAAAGGTATTAAAGTTTCATTGAACTTCTGGCTAAAAAGATAATCTTTATTTGTGATATTTGGCCCTGCTAAGGAAGTACTTTATATGTATCACTTAATATCAGCAAATATGAAATGTAATTGTGAAGTATGTAATACGAATGCATCTCATCAAATAAACTCATCTTGGGCTATAATTGGCTGAAATGATAGGTGCTAGAAGGGAGATATATACTGAATTGCAGCGTTTCTTTTTCACATTCTCAAATTATGTTAATATTATTATTTGAGCAAGATAAATAGAATACTTTAATATAAAGAATTAGAGGGTACTTTAAAGCAGTCTAATCCTGTTAGATCATTCTTCTGTTTGGACTGTATTATTTCAGCTTTATTGTACAGAAAAGAATTCAGCTTTAATGATAACTTCCTCTATTTTAAATCTTGATTATATAAATTAGCATGATACTTTTTTTAATGCTAATTTAATAGGATGTATCTCTTTACTCATTACTAGATCACCTGTTCCTATCGCAGACAGAACTTTGGTACCCTGGCTAGCATTTATTTCTGAGTCATTCATTTCTCTTCCAGTCTGAATTATATAGGTTTTCAGAATTGTCTATGATTCTTATGCTAACACTTATCATTGCAATATAGAAGAGCTATCTGAAACATTCATTTTAAAAGCAAAACAAAGCTCTATATCAAAGTGTTCTGACTAGTGTTGTATCACAGGTTTCACTTGTGGTTTTTAATAGGCTATATCCTACAGTTCTTAGTCAAACTCTTATCGGAGAATAGGTAGAAAATTAAAGTGAATGAAGTACGGTCTATTCATCTTAGGTTATGTTTAATGTATACTAACTGTACAGCACTTACAAGATACGATGCCATTTTTTCCTAGTAAGCTAGTTATAGTTAAAAAGAGAGATTAAATAAGCTCAAATTCATAGCCTTTATACTAGTATACTTGTAGGGTGAATTCACTTAGTTAAGTATTTTATGCCAGATTTATTCCAATATAGAGGAAGAGTCTTGTTGCATACTGAGGAACTCAAATTTGTGGAAGAAGAAACTAGTGTACAATAACAGCCACACAGTAAGCCGACTCAAATCATGCCGTAATGAAATAACATCATTGCCTGAGACCACTATTTCTCTGTCATAGGTGTCTTATCAAGGATTTTGAAAAGCGTCCTTCAGTCACCCATCTTTTGGAGCATCCGTTTATTAAACAAGTACATGGTAAAGATATGTCTCTGCAAAAACAGCTGGCTGAGCTCATCCAAGAACAACAGCAGCTAGGCTCCATAGCCAAAACAAGGTACTGTACAACATATATGCTGCAGCCCTCCTTCCCAACACTAATCCTGGAAGCACAAGTTGAAACTTTGAATGCACAGATATTTACTGTTTCAAATGATGATATTAATGCATTGTCTAGCAGTATTACTAGCTATAAGTGCTGCATGCCGTGTGAATGCGAGAGACATGTTTTCCCATTGATACTTTTTAAAGCTAATTTGATCAGCCATAATGCAATCTTCTCCTTAGCCTTCTTTCTCCCACTGAACTCTGTTCTATATGTATTCACTTTTGGCTCAGTCACAGAGGTGCTAATAATTCCAGAATGTTCTGGTCTGTGAAAATACGTATTGGCGTGATGAAAAATTATATCATATTTTGGTAGCAGATGTTTAAAAATACAACTGTGAACAATGAAGTGACTACTAGAAAAGGTTAAGAACAGAACACTTTAAAGTTTGTTGTTTGATTAGATACTATTAGTAAAAAGGCTATTCAGTACTTAAAGTAATTGTTTTGTCTGTAGTTTAATAGTAACTGCTATTTTTCATTCAGCCTAGTAATTAATTTTAAAATGTGCTTAAAAAGCAATGAGTGTTTATCAGCAGCAGTGGGATTTTCTACTTTTGAGGCTGATTGTAAATATGTCTTAGTTTAGTTGTTGTCCAGAGGGTGGCAGAATTTCACTGTTTCAAAAGAGAATTAAATGCAAATGAACACACCTTCCCAAGCTTAGCAATCATTCTGTAATATGAAATTTGTCTAGAGTGAGATAAGCTCTGGCCCATTATTATAAACAAACACCTGCTAAAGTTGATGAAGAAAATTAAATGTCATGATTCATAAGTCATAAACATGTATATACTTATATGCCATAAGACTCTGTAGCTTAAATGCTAAAAGCCCAAACAAAAATGTACAAGTTAAAATAAAGGCATAGCTCTAAGTACAGTTTCAAGGTGAAGTTGACTTCTGTGGTGGGTTTTTTTTTTTTCTTTTCTGGAAAAATGTACCGGGAGCTGCTTGCTGTGGGGGAGGGAGCTATACCAGTGTCACAGTAGAAGTTTCTGCTTTATCTAGCCTCCTAAGCAGACCTCCCCCATGTAACACCTCACAGATCAGATTGCCTACAGCTGCGGATTGGCTGGCCCAAAAGGTATCAGAGTTTTCCCAGCTGTTGACCAAATAGAAGATATAGAATGAAATGATCCTTGTGCTAAGAGGAGCACTGAAATGGATTCCTCAAGATATTCCAATACATTCTTCTGGGATCTATCTCCATAATGTGGTGTGAGACGGAATCAAGACCAAGACAGTATTTCTTTCCTCAAGCCTTTCCATATATTAACTGGGAGTGCTGTGACAGACAAGCTTCTGCACCTTATGCTTATGCATGACCGGAATGTAGGAAGGATTTTGCTTCCCAGCATCCCCAGTATGAATCAGTGCTCACCTAAGGGAGTTTAACTCCTTGTCCATCCTGTCACCACCTAACCCATCTTAAATATTTTGTTTGCCAAGGGTGGTTATTTGCAACTTGTGTGCAGTAGCACCTGCAGATTGCAGTAGTGAAGGGGACTCAATTGCAATGGGTTTAGTCCTAATCTTATCCCCTCTACCAGTCTAAGTTCTGTTATTGTCCCTGATGCCCCCGAATTTACTTGGCCAACTAGTCCCAGGTTCCCTGTGCCAGGTTTCCTGTCTCAGGTCATTATCTGACCCATCTTTCCCATCAGTCTCCATTCACTGTTCATTCTGTTTGTCCTTAAGGCTTTGTTCTGCTCTTAGAGTCAGCTTCTTGTGTCTTCTTCCTCTACCACTCCAATAGCTTCTGTTTCTAATCTCCACCTTCTTCAGCAAGTCCTAGTCCAGGTTCTTCTATTTTTCCAGCCATTTCTCTGTTCTTGGTGTTCCTCCTCACCTGATAATGTAGCTTGCAGCCCTCTTGTTCTTTCTCATTACTGAATTCACCTTTCCCAGGTCTGTTATAGTTTCTCTTCTATTCTTAAAGCTCTGCTCTCAGCAGACTCTTTGTACCCATCTTGTTCTTTTCTGGACTCTTGTTTTGCTTTTAGCCATGCCTCTGAGTTAGGTGGCTTCTTCCTCTGCCAGTGAATGATAAGAGGGGAGACATGATTAGGCTGCTAGAGAAATAGTTCTCTTTACCTTCACTTTGAAGCCAGTGGGCCTTGCTATTGGCTTCACTTTGAAGCCAATGGGCCTAACTGCTATTAAAGAATGTCTTTCTGATTGTTGTAGCATTATACTATGGTATCCTTACTTGTTCTTTGAAGCATCAGCCCACTTTGATCAGGGGTGAAAGCATGCTCAGTGAGGACAAAAATTTAGTGATCATTGACCATTGAAATCTAAAACATATTCTTCAGAATTTGCTGATTTTCCAAAGATTTGAAACTTGATCAGATTGGTACAAACTTTAATGCAAAAGCATATCCCTGCAAAATATCAAGTCTATGGGCCAGACAGTTAATACTGGACTACAAACATAAGATTATTACAAGAGAACCAATCACCAGGAGCATCTAATTAAAATTTTCCCCAGAGGATAGGCATAGTCTCATAACAGTAAAGAGCTTGGCTCTGTAATAGGGAGATAGTACCCCCTAGGAAAATAGGTAGCAATTAAAAGCCCTTAAAAACTCTGTAATGCACAGAATCTGACATGCAGAAGAACACATGTCCAGATGGTACTCTAAACAAATTTACTGGCATTCATTTGTGGTGATCTGTAGAAGTCATCTGAATGTATAGTCACCATTCAAAGTAAATAGGCCAATCAAAACCCATGTTGAGTAAAACCTTTCTATTATACCATTGGATATGTGTGCATGTTTTTTCTGTATTGATGTGCCCATGACAGGTACAATGAAATGTGCATTAATTCCCTGATGTTCAGAGACAAAGAAGAGTAGATGCCCTTTTTTAGGACTACAGCAACACTACAGATCAAGCATTTAAAAGATGAGTAAAAGAAAACGTTCTTAGAGCACAGGCTGAAAATTTCCAGAAACTGGAAAATCATCAGGATGCTGGTGTTAACAGCACTTCTACTGTGAGGGAATCCAGGGAGTCACTGGTGATGACAACTGATCAGGATGACAACCCCACTGATCTGGGTTTTGTCTCATTTGAAAGTCTTCCAGCATCAGTGCTTTGCATTTGCATCTTTTGATTCTTTACTGAGTCAGCACCTGTGGTTTTTTTAGTAGGATTCTCTTTCTAATTGAGCCATGCCAGTTTTGCCTGGTTTGGGACATCACTTAAGGTCATTGTGCCTGAGAGCAAGCCTGCAGAATAGAAAGTCAGTACTACTGATTTAGAGGGTATGGTGGAGAGATGTGGAGAGCTGATGTAGCAGTTCACTGCTACTGAAAAGGAGAGAACTGGCTTCTTTCTCTCATTTTCCCATAGCTCCCAGGAACAAGCTCATGATGCTGTTTTTATTGCAGCTCCAGTGATTGTCAAAACCTCCTAAGCTAGAACTTCTAAAGTAAGAGAAAAAAACTAAGCCAGCAGAAACACGCAGATAATTTTCTACTGTTAGGGATTGCAGAGGGGTGCCTCAACTGATATAGCTGAAGGAAAGGAGGGAATACTTCATATGACCAGGAATAAGGGGGAGAGGGGTAGAAAGAAGCAAGCTGTCCCCTTTTGGCAGCATTATATGGGTCGACCTCTGGAGCCACAGACTGAAACATCTCCTTAATTCAGTTTCTTTCATTCTTTATTTATAAACTTCTTTGTGTGCAGTATAGCTAGGCTTAACTTCAGCACAGTTCTTCATACCTCTGAACTGAAGGGGCACTTCATTGTCCTTGCTGAGCTCAAAGGAGCCTACTAACGCACACATTTGTTGTGATTATCAGTTTGTTGCTGACAAGCATATTGTTGTCACTTTGCCAGGAGATAACTTACTAGAGAGCTTTATACTCTATTATTTCCTTTAGGTTAGAAATTAATAATAAGAAGAAAAGGTTTATGCTAGTAAAAGATTACTTTTAAAATGAAAAATGGCATTAACAATTGCTCCTGCTTTTTTAACTGAAAAAGATGCTCTTTGAAACTTTTCCACCAGCTTTATTTTTCCCTAAATCATTTTCATCAGTGAGATGTAGATATCTCTTTATGCAAATAGGTGTTTTCAGTTTCAGAAAATCCAGCCAGGATACCCCTCTTTCCACACTTGTAATGAGGAAGAAGATTCTTTTTTCATCTGTTGGCATCTTTTAGACCTTGAGTTTTGCCATGGTCTTGAGTGAAGCTGAAATTTCAGCATCAGCGCTCAGCTCCTGCATTGCCTGTTTCTTATACTCTCATGGGGAAAAACTTTGTGAGAAAGTCCAATGTCACAGCTGCATAAGGATGAGCTCTGGGTATTATCTTTCTCTCTTCTCCACATCCCTTTTATAAGCTATCAGTTAACTATGTGTATGTTTTGTCTGGTTTCTAACAATACCAGGGCATAAACGCTAATTAATAACAATATACTTTTCATTAACGGCTTTGCCATAGAAACAGTTATATGAAGTTTAATTTTAAGAAATATATTCGGTGTTAAATAGTCCACTAGTTCTATTTTTATAAAAGTTCTTTAATCCTTAAAAAATAGAGGTTAGTACATCAGAACGTTGCTTCACATATATTCATTCCAGCAATGCTGAATTTTTCGTTCCCGTCTATTCTAAAGTCAAATACATCATTACTTTTTAACACATGGATACTGATTTGTAGTTCACCTTGGGAGCCAGAACACTTTTATTCCCATCAATATATAGCTGCCTCTAGGCAGAAAGCATTTCTTAAAATCAGAGAAGATTCTGTCACAGGCTCTCACTCAGTTTTTTTTTTTCTTTTTTTTTTTTTTTTTACTTTACCAGTCCTGTACTCACACAAGGACTATGAAATGCTTTCAGGTTATACAAATAGAGTCCTTGTGCATAATAACGTTGTGAGAACAAGAAATATAGTTAATTCCTAAAGACTTGTACTTCATGTAGCATTAAATTACAGAACTGGAAAAAAGTAGGAATCTAAGTTACAGTAAGGTGTGGACAACAGAACATGCAAACATTGGCCAGAATGATAAGCAGAATTATAAAAATGTTTTTGGTACAGTAATAATAACTGAGTGTTGATAAAGACTTTGTTGCTAATTCTGTATTCTCTAAGTAAAGAAGGGTACACAAGTCAAATTGATAGTAATCTTGCTGTATTTCAGGGATAAGTTCTTCAAGATAGAGATTCATGCAATTGCATGTCAGTAAAATATCAAGAATGTTTAGGCACCCTCTGAATTATAATATAAAAACATGGTAGAGGTTTGTGTTTTATTCCTCATTCTCTCTCTGAATTACTGTGTAACCTCTGTTATATCACTTACCGTCAATATTTCTCTGTTTCTCCACTTATAAAATGGCTATTAATAGCTTTACTTAATACATTATACCTACAAAAAATAAATAGCAGTTTGTCTGAGGCAAGAACTTTTTCTTTTACTTGTTCTATAAAGCCGTATGTCGTGGTTTAACCCCAGCTGGCAACTAAGCACCGCACAGCTGCTCGCTCACTCCCCCGCAGTGGGATAGAGGAGAGAATCGGAATGGTAAAAGTGAGAAAACTCATGGGTTGAGATAAAGACAGTTTAATAAATAAAGCAAAAGCTGCACACGCAAGCAAAGCAAAACAAGGAATTCATTCACTACTTCCCATCGGCAGGCAGGTGTTCAGGCATCTCCAGGAAAGCAGGGCTCCATCACGCATAACGGTTACTTTGGAAGATAAAAGCCATAACTGCAAACATCCCCCCCTTCCTTCTTCTTCCCCCAGCTTTATATGCAGAGCATGACATCGTGTGGTATGGAATATCCTGTTGACCAGTTGGGTTAGCTGTCCTGGCTATGCTCCCTCCCAGCTCCTTGTGCACCTGGCAGAGCACGGGAAGCTGAAAAGTCCTTGACTTGTGTAAGCACTACTTAGCAACAACTAAAACATCAGTGTGTTATCAACATTATTCTCATACTAAATCCAAAACACAGCACTATACCAGCTACTAGGAAGAAAATTAACTCTATCCCAGCCAAAACCAGGACACCGTACTGTACCTTTGGTCACTGTAAACCTGCTAATGAAGAGAAACATGCATAATGCCAGAAGCTCTAGCCATTTTTTCTTTCGTTCTTTCTTCCCTAGAGTCTGGGAAGACTCTAGGCAAAGATATGTTACAGATTATGGATATTGTTAATTCTCACTTAACAGTAAACATTTGCTCTGTTTGCGTAGATTATAGTTTTGTTAAACAGTGTTTGGGTGTGTTTGATAATCCATTAAGGGTGATTATAAGATAGAGCTGCTCACTTCCCAAATACGCCTTTTGATCTCTTGAACGCATTTGTGTGGTCAGTTGCTTTTTTGATTCATAGTACAAGAGATTCCAACATCCAGGCTGAGTGCCAGCCTGCCGAAGGAAGAAGTCAGAAGGGATTTAATCTGTTTCCTAATATTCCTAAATGTTAAATGACTCTTTGTGCTGTCTACATTGGCAAAATGTACCGCAAAAAGTGGGCATGTTCTCTGGAGATTGTTTGTAAACATTAAGTATTATCCCCATTTTTTTGTCCTTTTTAATGTAAACCTGGCAAAGCTGGCAGCTGATTCAGTGTCGAAAAAGTTGAAAAACATGTTTTTCAACTTCCAAGGTCCTATAAAATAGGCAGTATCTCAAGTTCCATAAATAATGTTTAAAAATACCATAGAGCTTGTCATGGAGACATTTAAAAGGGAAACTCAAATTTGGAACTCCAATATTCTGTCTATTGTCCAAGCCCTTCCTTGCATAAATTTTGATGATAAAATCTTGCATCCTTTAGGAAGACTTTCTCAAAAAACTAAACTTCCCATTTTATTCCATAAAAAAATGAAAAATACAAAATGTTTTAGTAGCTTGTGAGTAGAAGTAATGGAAAACTGCAGGATTTTTAATGTTTGACTGAAGGTTTGAAAAGTACTGACCATCAGCAGAAGTTAATGAAATGAAAATGTTATGGGGTTTTTTCCCCCTCTGAATGTACAGCAATTAAGAAATTATCTATGAACAATCTTAAAATAACAGGTTGCTCTATCCAGTATAGCATGCAGGAGAAAATCTAAAAAAGCAAAGTCACAACAGTATAGGAGATGGAGAAATTCAAATATAGTAGCAGATCTATTAGCTGCCTTTTGACTGTGGTAGAGGAGCAGAACATCACGGAGGAAAATATATGATTAAAAGCTTAGAATTGGAAACAGGGAAGAAGAGTCTTCACAGAATGCATTCTAAAAATTTTGCCTTTGGTAGTATTCTTATAAAGCCATCTTTCAAAGTTTTAGATAGTGTGGGTCTCCGTGTGGCATTTGGCTGTTCTTTAGGGGGCGTTAGTGTAGGGCAGCTATATGAAATGCAGTAGATAAGTCTATAACAATTGTGAGGTGACAAAAATACTTAATAACCACCGGTTGCCATCTACGTTTATTTTGCTAGCCCTGTCTATCAAATGTCACAGTAGCTGAAGCTGGGCAAAACCATGGTTTTCTATATTTCCTCAAGTGATTAATAACTCCTGGCCTGAAAATTCTATAATTGATTTGATGTTTGAGAGTTAATGTTGATTAAGTATCAAATTATTTTGGTTATACAATTCGAAGTGGCACTTTCCCAGTTATCAGCAGCTTTGAAGAGGCCAACTCCAGATGTGGCTCATTCTTCTCTTAGATATTTTCCTATAGACTAGGTAGCTTATGTTCCTGTCTGTAAATAGGCTTCTTCATAGGAATCAACCAGAAAAGGTCTCCTACCAACCTCCGGTTTCAGTTTTTAAAAGAATGAAAAAACTTCAGCGTTCACTGTAGACAGTAAAGAGTTCAGAGTTTACTGTTTTGGCTCACGCTGGGTCAGTGTGCTACTGCTGGTCACCATTTACAAGTTTCTTTCTGTAATGGGAAACAGTTATGAAATCTTGCATTTTGAAGGATAAAATGCGAATCTGTACATCAGGAAGAATCAAACTTGAAGAAGCCTGGAAAGAAAAGAAAAAAGAAAAAAAAAGCAAAAAGAAATCTAAGCATCTAATAGTTTGAGAAGGCCAGGTATGTTCAGGCTACCTTGTCAGATATTAGGATGAGACTACGGTGGCTTGGCAGCTTCCCCCTTCTTATTAGCCAGCTGGACTACAGCAGCAGTCCATCCAAGGAAGTAATTCTTACACCAGATATCTAGCTTCTCTGCCAGCTCACATTTAGTTTTGAAAACAATTAACTGCAAGGAACTTGATTGCATCCAGCCAGTAATTTCCTTTGGACTCAGAGATAATAACAGAAACAGAACCAGAAATAGTCCTCTGATGCTATACACAATGTATTTTAATGCAATTCTTCTAGCCTTCATCTATACGAATATTAGGCAAATTAGTTTAAAACTTTTTTTTCTTTTTTTTCTTAAAAATCACAAAGCTACTCGGACCCCCAGAAGTGATCCTTGGTCTGATTATAGTGTATGTGTTTTTACTGGAAGTTGCACAGATTCTTGTTATGGCTGCAGCATTTATATTGTAATAAAGGCTGTGTCAGTGTTTCTATTATGACCTTGCTCCAACAAATTACTCCAGGCTGAAACTTGATGTACAGGAGCAAAATTCACTCTTTGCAATGCACAGGAAATAGGCTGTGTTTCTCTGTGTGGCAGTAGCACACTCTCCACTCTTTTTTCTTTCTCGTTGTGTTGAGTATTTTTCTTGTAAATCTCAGTTTAGGTGCAATTAATTTTACAATTGGCAATAATGTAAAGAAGAACAAGTACAGAAACAGTTCTTCCTATGTGAGTCCTAGAAAAAAAACAGTAAACATAAATGCTTAGCTGCACCAAGAGGCCAAAATAAAGGCATTCATAAAAGAATGTTAGGGGTGGAGGGGAGAAAAATCAGAGAGGAAGCTTCCCAATGAAGATAAAAATTCTTGATCTATGCTGCTTTCTTCCTCAGGTTGGACCTGCCAGCAAGATGACTTTTCAATCTAAAAGTCTATGTGGTCCACCTAGCTTTTACTTCCCCATCATCAGCTTGATAGTGGGTTCATATGAGCACATAGCTATTTACAATGCGCTTCTATTACTATGGCTGGTGTCTAGTACAAAAAGAGGTTATTTTCTTTCAAACTATCTCTTCCCCACAAGGAGAACAAATGCATGCTTCCCACCCTCTTCATGAAATTTTTCTCCCGAGGGAGAAATGCTTCTTGCTTTTGCTCCTCCTCCAAAATCCGAGAGAACTCTGTCCCTTCCAGCTATTCCTGCCCGACAAAAAGGCAAAGGGAAGGTGCTTGGGAGAATAGAACCTTTCTCAACAGGCAGTGCTCATCACTAGAGTTCTGGAATAAATCTAGTGCTGCTCTTCAGGTTTGATAAGGTACCTTGAGTGACTGGCCCTTTATGCCAGTTCTTTTGTCAGTGAAGAGACTACATCCTCCAGGGGATGATTCAGAACATTGGTGGAACCTTAAGGCAAATAACCTGACACCTTTGATTTTCCTTTTGCTTAGAATTTGTACATTTTATATGTTATCAGAAAGGAAGGGTAATTGAAAAAATGGCTGATAATTCTACTTTTAATGCAAAAAACATATCGACAATTATTTCCCCAGTTAAGAGTGTTTCCTTCTGCTTTTTAAGAATTTTTTTTTAAACATTTTAAAAGCAAATTGTATTTCTGATGTAAAATTGTGGAAATAATTAAAGGTTGCTGTCTATTCTTCCTTCCCACTCTGTCAATGTATCTGCAGGACATAGGGTAGTAGAAAACTGATGAGGCCAGCAGGAGATTTGAAGCTAATGTGATGTTATGCTCCTAATATCCTCTTCCTAATCATGTACTTAGGAAAATGAGTTAAGCACAAGAAAATACATGCACAAAGGTATATATGTTTTACTTATATTTGATTAAGACCAGTTTCCTTAGTTGTTTATTTACACAGTGTTAATAAAACCCCTTTCCAATAAAAAAATGTATTCATTTATCACTTAAGGAGAACAAACAGCGGGAGTTTAATACACAATCAGATAACAGAGAAGTTTACAAAGCCATTCTGCAATTAGAGATGCTTAGATTTGAATGTGCCTTCTTCCCCCTCCTCCCTGCACCTCTGGTAGATACTTGCAGCTTGTTGCTCTGGTAGGTACTTGCAGCTTGTTGCAATTTAATGTTGTGGCTGTGATGGTTTGCTCCAGTAAGAAAAAGCTTCACAGATGAGTTATGTTAGCTATAATGTCTAGCCATCACTTTTAGTTACATTTCCATAAAGTAAAGCAACTGTTAAAATATTTGCTTCATCTGTAGACTGAGGGGTACTCCCATCTCTAAATAATTTACATTATTTACAACAGCATTTTCCTCTGCAGTGAAGAGGTTGAATTCTGGTTTGAAATGGAAATAACAATTAGAAAAAACAATAGTACATTAGGCCACTTACATGCATTCCTACTCCTTTGAGGATCTGGCTTGTCAGCGAAGTGTAATGTTCTTGAATATAGTGACTGCTTAAAAAGAAAAGCCAAAAAGAACCCACTACTCACCACATAATCAAAGATCTGAAAATGGAAAATTTAATTGAATGGAACTTTGAACAAATTCACACGATCTCCATGCTGCCCACGGGAAATAATACCCACTGTAACAATTTTTCTTTCATAGCTTCTTATTTGTGTTCTCCTTTCATTTCTTCGTATGTACAACATCAGGCAAACTACCATCTCTGGGAATGTAGGATGTAAAATGTAAGTGGGACTGTCAGCAAAACCTGCTATGTTCCCGCTATTTTATTTCCTAGCTGACAGAACAGTTTGCACGGTTTTATTTAGTTACAATTCAAATAAACCATTACAGAATAGTTTTCCAGAACTCATTGAGTAGCCAAAAGTAAATAAGGAAAATTAATAAAAACAGACATAAAAAAATTAGGATCTTTAAATGTGATTCGCAATTATCAGTGAAGCTGTACTCATAGCTAACACTCTTCTCCTCCTTCCTCTTTGTTAGAGGCTTTCCATGCAATAATTCTTCTGATGATATAATAGCTCTTAGATATGAAAACATTCTCTTTACTCAATGAAGGCTGACTAGGTTCAAATGTAGAAAGGGGAAAAAGGGGAAAAAAGCAAAAGCCTTATGCTTTTGGAACAGAATTCCATGCGTATATGAAAATATGATTAAAGAAAGAGAGAAAAAAAGACCTGCTACATCTTCATATTAATCTTCACATTATAGATGAACAGTGTTTCCTGCCAAGTCACAGTACCATTTTGTTATTGGTTGATATAATACTTAGCATTGTTTTGGGATGTGTGATCACGTGATTCCTATTTTCTACATGGCAACCAATGCAGAAACAATCTGTCAAGGACTGTCATTGAGGATCAATGCTAAATGTTACTCAGCAGGATGCAGACTGTATCTCGGTGGGTGTCCTCCTACTATGCTTTGATTATGTTTGCTGTAAAGAAAAGCCTAGTTGTGCTTACAGCATTCATATTTCACCCCCTCTGTGGAAGACATATTACAGCCTCTTGATTTGTCCCTGTTTCAACGAGATGTGTTGTTTAAAAACATATACACAGCATTTTCAAAGATTCCTTCAGTATAATCTGATTATAAAGGGGTTATGTGACAGTTTGTCTCTGCTGCTTATTGTGTGGCTTAAATCTCTGAGGGCAAGCTGACTGGACATCCATACAATTTAGACTCTGATGGCAGCTGTGGTTCAAAAATGTTGTTTTGAGCCAGATCTAAGGTCATCTGAGGAGGCACTTTGGCATACACCAAGGTAACAGAAGGATTTTATACTACTTATTGCTTCTTATAACTTCGTTAGATGACAATACTATGGGCTGGGTATGTGGGTGGAAGATTTAATTAAACAGAGTGGTAGTTTATTAACTTAGAGCGAGAAGGGAAGGGAAAAGAGGGAGAATTTTTTTATTCTTTACTGTGTGAGTGGAGAGTAGTAAGCCTACAGGTAAATCTTCATCTCTGAGCATTGATAAATAGATAGGGTTATATATTGTGAAAGAGAAAACAGATATTATACTGGACAGCAAGCTGACATATTGCTTTTATAAAAGGATATTTCAAGCAAAAATATGTATTTCAGAGAGCGCGTCCGTGTTTTCTGCATGACAAAAACACTCACCCATGACTTCCAATTGCCTCTTAATGTTTGCTGTCTTCAATACAGTTTTATAACAGTGGTGCTCTAACAAACTTCCAGGCATGAACGAATACATACTAGAAGACCTTACCATGTGGATGGAGCTGACAAGTACTCTCTAGATGATGATCTGGTAAATCTAGAAGTTCTAGACGAGGTACTGTACTGTTTGAGTAGCAGTTTCTGACAATTGTGCCTCACATTTTGCCTGTTTCTGCTTTTTTGGCTTCTTTTAACAGAATGAGAAGAGTTCTTTCTTGCAAAATTTTGTCTCACCATGGCAAAGGAATTGTCACGTGACTGATCTGCTATCATCACTTCATTAATATTCTATATAGTGACATAGAAGCAGTAGCAGTGAATCCTATTATGTGGAAGAATTTAATTACAAGTGGTGCTAGTTTAAATTATTTTGTGATTTTCCTGAAATGTGAAGTTTAGTCATGAAGATCTAGATTTAAGTGATTTTTCCTAAAATTGATGAATTTTTATAGAGTAATATGGTATCTACAGCTTCTGGATAAAACGTGATAAACCAACATCAGTTGCATATTTCACTATATCACCTATATGCAGACTATCTGTAAATTTTTGCTTTGATGATCCTTAAATTGCATGACAGCAAAAAAAAGACATAATACTAAATTGTGCTAGTGTCCTGTTTAAAACAGTCTCTTACTACCACTTAGAATTTAATCTTTGAAAAATTATTATCCTTGTTTCATGGTCAAATAAAAAATTAAATGGAAATGTACTATGAAGTGCAGCAATAATGTGCATGGCCATTTTCTCTTCAGAAGGTTTGCTTCTCAGGCTGGTATATTAAAATATGTACTAATCTGGAAGTAGGAGTTGCCATTTAACTTAGTTTTATGGCATTAACAAGAATTCTGAAAACATTTGTTTGGTTTTGTGGTGTTGGCATTTGAAAAATAATTAGTAAAACTTATAATAAGTATTTCTTAATCAGTGTTCTCAGTATATTTACAAAAATCTTCCTAACTGGGAAAATACTGTTTAACTATCAAACTTTTTGTAATCTTCTCAGGATACAATTATCCATCAGCTGCAGAAACGCTATGCTGACTTACAAATTTATACTTATGTTGGAGACATTTTAATAGCCTTAAACCCCTTCCAGAATCTCAGCATTTATTCTCCCCAGGTAAGAGAGATTCCAAGCTGTGGACAGTACTCACTTTAAATTTTATATTAACACCACTGGGTAGAATACTTAAGTAATGTTGGACTAGGAGCACAGACTAAACAGCAGTCTTTTCTTCTTCCAGAAAAGTGTGGCTACAAATCTTTTTTTTTTTTTTTTTTTTTTTTAAATTTGGTCTCATTTGATTTCATTCCTTTCTGCTTGGTGGCACAAATTCCACAGGAGGGATGAAGATTACCCCAGCCACAGCTGTGCCTCATCTGGCATTTAGGGCTTTCTTCTGGGAAACAGAAGATGGTTATATGAACCTCCTCATGCTGAGGCTGTTGCTTCCTAAAGAATTGCTCTGACTGTTGGGTTATTACATGTCCTGTGCCATCAACTGCTGCTCAAAAGAAAAAAGTGTATCAAATGCTGTAAAGATAGAGGCAGCTTAATTCCCTACAAATATGAAGAGGGGTGGAGCCATAAATCTTAGTCTCCATGGGTGCCTAAATCAGGATTGCAGGTAGAGGGACCAGATTTCAGATTTGCTGTTATCTTTGAAGTTTCTTTTATATAGGTTGAATGCTTGTGTTTGAAATTCTGTTCCATGTGATACAGTTCTCTTCACTGTCTTGTGCGGGAAACATCGGAGTGCATTTTAGATGTTGCAGTTTGTATTCTGGAAGTTGGGCAGTGCCAAGAATTACCACTCTTCTTCCAGGTGATTCAGTGGAAATTCTGTGGTAAAACAGCCAGAAGATAGTCACTATCCTCTTTTCAGTTTTTAATTATGTAGCTAAGTTGCGTATTTTGACTATTGTGTGTTCTTTTTTAAATTTAGTTCTCCAAGCTTTACCATGGTGTGAAGCGTTCATCAAATCCTCCCCACATATTTGCCTCTGCGGATGCTGCCTACCAAAGTATGGTTACATTCAGCAAAGATCAGGCAAGAATCTGTTCATTTTGGTTTAGATTTCACATTAATCGTACTGCCACTATGCTACACGGCTATGGCTAATGTTCTGTTATGTTGTACTTTGGGAAATTTTTTTTTTAAACCTTTTATTCCTATGTCAGGAAAACCGAAGTAGAAATCCAGTCAGGTTTGGGAATTCCAAAGAGGACACAATGGCATAAAAGAAACTAAAAGAAACTAAATAAGATGATAGGGTTACCTGACCAATATAGTTTCCTGGACACCCATGAAGTCCTGGCAGTTGACACCAGCTGCAGAGTGTTGCTGCACACTCTGATTCTAGCCTGTCTTGCACTAGGTATTGTAATAATTTGCACCTGTGTAAAATAGGAGGGTCTCAATGCCATAGCAGATTAACAGAGTTTGAACCACTTTTCGGTTGCATAAAGACGCTATCAAGCAATGGATAATCAGTTCCTTTAACTACAAGTCACAAAAAATAGGAACCATTAACTAATTTTTTTAGTAAAATATATTAAGGATAGGTCTAATATATAATAAGGACACAAATCGAATTATATAGCAGTGATTTTAATGAGAATGAAATACCGTGCTGTAGAAGCTAGATTTCTTTTTATTACATTCTTAAGATTGTAACTTTGTACTCTTTCTAATTTGATGTGCTGTAGTACATGAATATTGAGGGCTAATAATAATTTTTATTTATAGAATCCTCCTGATTTTACCCTGCACATCACACAATAATTCATAGAAAATGCTTTTTTAAAATCACAAAAGCAGAATAAAATAATAAAAAACCTGCAATCACAAAATACCAAGCAAAGAGGACAAATAAAAGGGACATTGAAGATGAAGAAAAACGGAGTTCTACTGAGTATGTGAAAGTACACTGGCCTGAGATGGCTAGTACTTCTTTAATGGCTTATATGCTCTTTGATGGAGTCATTAAAGAAAACAAGTACTCATGTAGAATAAGTTATGTAAGAACTTGTTATCTGGTGAAAAAAATTAGTTTTGACATCAGCCCGTAACTTTGTACATCTTTAATCTTATATGTTTTATACCCGCTTAAGAAGTAATTTGCATTTAGATCTAAACCAGTTTCCTATTTTCTGTTTGCAAAGGATTACAGGAGCATGTTTATCTCCATTACCTGGCTAATGTTATGTTGGTTCTTCAGGTAAAGGTGCATTAGATAAACACTCTAACCAGATCAAAAATGTATTGATTCTGTTTGTTTTATCCGTTGAGCTTTACCTTGTATTTTCCTGTGAAGCCTGAAAATTGACTCCAGGTATAACATTTCTCCTGAAGCTAAAGTCAAGTTCTGGCCAGTTCTACAAGAGTTTTATGAGTTCTACAAGAACTCATGGGCTTTAACTGCATAAACTGTTGTACATGACTTCTCTAGTCACACAAAGATAATTAATTTAGGTATCGTAACCCTGTAAATCCATCATTGGGTTATCTGTTTCCAAGAAGAACAAAAATACCCGACAAGAAGCAAATAAATGAGCTTCAAATGTCATGCTTTATTTAGAGTCAATCCTAGCACCTGCTGCCAGACACCACAAGACACCATCAGAGAACTGCTACATCTTTCAAACCTTTTTACAAAGCTCAGTTCTCTATGAAGTGTCATTGCATCAAGTATTTTAGGACCTTGTATCTTCTCCCAGCCAAGAATCTTTTATGTTCACAGTGTAGTGCAAATAATTTTCAGGTGTTTGCATCAAAACACACGAATCTATGCAACTGCTCAGTGTTAACATTTTAATTATATGTCAGTTGATACTGTACCATAAGTAGGCTAATATTTGTACTGGTGATCTGTAGAACACATGAAAAAATGGGAAAATAATAAATGCTGTTAGAATTCTTACTTACTATGTCCTGAAGTGTTCACGCTTCAGTGTTCAGGTGTGAACTGGCCTTCAGGGTGTACTGGCCTTCTACTTCCTTCTCGTCCATGAAGCGTAACAGCAGAGAGGAGGATACCAAGTGATTTAGACCGTTCTAACTAATCCCCGAGTCTGGAAGCCATTTGGAGAGCCTATAAAATACCACGTGTTAAGGACTGCTGACTCAGGAAGAAGATGGCTATGTTCTCCCAGAATCATCCAATGAACAGATGCATATTTTTCTGAAATGTTTAGATGCTAGTTTGCTGTTCTAGCTTGAATATCAGCGTCACCTACAGAATTGCTCTCTACACACAGCAATTATTTAAGATTAGTTTTAAAGCCAGGAGCAGACTTTTGGTCAGTGTATTAAATACAGCTGTACCCTGTGTTTCATGTTGATTCATATGAAGTCAGTGCAGTGAGCTCAGATGCACTGTTGAATTATGTTGTATCAGCTGAGCTGTGGCAATTTTCTGAGTTTTAAGCATTTGAAACAAGCCACACATGTGCATAGCGTGTGTTAGCCTGTAGACGTGGTCACTTGTTTATGTGTCTTAGCCCTTAGAAATTCAATCACTGCTTCACACATATGCATATTGCTATCAATCATTGTGAGACACATTTTAGTATCTAGGAAATCAAGTATTACACTGAGTCTTTGCTGATCTTTCCTTTCAGAAGGGAGTTGAGTGGGGAGTTGGGAGTTGAGAAGGGAGTTGAATACCTTAAAGTATTTTGTAGTCTTGGTACTAAACATTAAATAACAGATAGGAGCAGTAATAACTGAAATCGACCATGTGGTGAGCTGTGCACTTAACTGTTTTGGTTTGTGTGTTCAGTGCATTATCATCAGCGGGGAAAGTGGTGCTGGAAAGACAGAAAGTGCCCATCTGATCGTCCAACATTTGACCTTCTTGGGAAAGGTATTTCTTAGCCAATCATGTAAAACTATGAACAAATCCGCCCAACCCCACCTCCAATTTCCACTTTATTTAATCTTTAATACTTAAAGCTGTTCATGTGAATTGTCCCACTTGAGTTAGGGTCGGAGTAATCGAATTAAGATACACCCACACCAAGCCATTCAATATTTTTTTAAAGAGAAGATGCCAGATCCCAAGTGTTCAGTGCCTGAAGTTATCTACAGTGTTTATCACATATACCATTGTTCATTATATAATAAAGAATGACAGATCTTGCTATGGCTCTAATCTTAGCAGCTCTTAAACATGTAAATGTTATGAGTAATGCTCTTAGTGCAAAATGATGGGAAAATCAAGTGTGTAAGGTTAACCTTAAGTAGGTGTGTTTAGTTTTTGATGGTTTTGGTACTCTAACTAATTATATGACACCTCAGAGGCAGAACAATTGCAGAGAAAGAAGAATCTGTTTTTTCCTGCTTGTGGGAGAGTTCCTCAATTTGTTGGCCCTGTTGTATAAGTAGAAAGGTTAACATATACAAGCATAAGAAAGGGATGCTGTGCTTCTGAAGCAAGAATTGGATTGTGGGTAAGCAATAGATTCTTTTAATGATTCTTCTGATCTGTATCTGTTCTGTCAAGGCCAATAACCGTGCTTTGCGTGAGAAAATTCTTCAGGTGAATCCTCTGGTTGAAGCATTTGGGAATGCCTGCACTGCCATCAATGACAACTCAAGTCGCTTTGGAAAATATCTGGAAATGATGTTTACGCCCACGGGAGCTGTAATGGGGGCAAAGATTTCTGAATATCTACTTGAAAAATCAAGGGTCATAAAACAGGCTGTGTAGGTATATTAATTGTCTGTCCTTTCACATTTATATAATGTTTGGATTCTCTTTAATTCTCCAAAATTCTTTATTTCAAATGCTTTTGTATCTTCTACTAAAGCAGTGATCCTTTGTACAGTGCTATGATGACAAGAATAGTCAGTTAGGTTCTTTTGGAGTGGAAGCCAGAACTGCTCCATGCTTTGGAGAAATATGGTGGTTGGCTGGGTTTTCTGTGTTTCACACATTAAAACATTCACACATTTACACATTAAAACGAGTGGGAGATTTGCTACCTACTTCAGTGAGCTCATGATAAGAACAACTACTTTTACATTGTACAAGATGCCACAAGAATAAACACGTGTGCTTTAAAAGGATACTTTTTTTTTTCCAGGGGAGAGAAAAATTTCCATATATTTTATTATATTTATGCTGGCCTTTATCATCAGAAGAAACTTTCTGAATATAGACTTCCTGATAAAAAGCCTCCTAGGTAACTCACTTGTTTTACCTGTTCGTTGTAATTAGCTATTGATCAGCCCTTGCGTTCAGTATGATGCCTTAAAATTTCTCTTAATCCTTCTCCATCCCTTAAGGATCTTTTTTAATCCTCCCAGGCAAAGAAGAGGATGGACAATAAGGTATTACATTATTTGTATTTGTTTGAGAACTTGACCTATTAAAAGAGGAGGAGGAAGAATCAAGGTTATTATTATGCAGATATTCTGTCATACTTTCAAATCAGGACAATCACCTTATGATTTGTTACTGTAATGCTTTAGTAAGAACCCAGAATATACTTTGGAGTTGTGTTTTTTAATTGGTATTTGTACTTTGGGTGCATCTGATCTGTATTGGGTGAGGGGATGTGTGTGAAATGTTGGTAACACTATGATAGATATTAACAAAGAGTAAGCAAAAGTTAGTGCAACAGAAACAAAAACTTCTCATGAATTAGAAGTATATAATGGGAAGATATTGAAATAAATGTTCTTTCCAGTTACTGAGATACTTGCATTGAAGTCACTGGACGTTGTACTGGCATATCTGCTAGTATGGTGCTTTCTTTCTCCCACTCTATCTAGATATATTGATAATGAAACTGGAAGAGTAATGCATGATATTGTTACTAAAGATTCCTATGGAAGACAATTTGAAGCGATTCAGCATTGCTTTAGAATTATAGGATTCACTGACGAGGTAAGAGATCCAGTTGCTAAACCATTATTGACCTTCTTTATAAAAATCACTTCCAGTGCTGCCTATGCACAGGCTGCCATTTGGTTTTGTGAATACACACCTGTGCCACAGAATCTCTCTTATGACAGAAGTGAGCTGTGAAAGCATAACCACACACTCAGAAGCCAAGACCAGCCTGAGGTCTCAGCTGGTACTCAGGCAAGTCCATTCACAATTCTGTATCATGCTGTTTTCTGTGTCAATAGGAGCTTACTTGAATTTGTAGAACTTGGTCTCAGAGCGAGCTACAGGCTTTAATAGCCATTCCAATGCCCACCTTTTTCTTTCATAGCCTAAGTATGATCTATATATCTAATTGGATTCCTTAAAAGTGCTTCTTGTCATCTTTTACAGGAAGTGTACTCAGTGTACAGAATTCTGACTGGAATCTTAAATACCGGAAATATTGAGTTTGCTGCCATTTCTTCACAACACCAAACAGATAAAAGTGAGATTCCCAACCCAGAAGCCTTAGATAATGGTAAATACATTTTAGCATTGTCAGTTCTGTAAATGCAATTTGACTGTATTCGTGAGAATCTCTAACTTGTGGTAACAGTTGGGCAATGCTGGTGATTTCCGCTGCATAATCATAGTCGTGTATCTTTTTTCCACTGTCTTTTAGCTGCTGCACTACTAAGTATTGGGTCAGAAGAACTTCAAGAGGCTCTAACCTCCCATTGTGTTGTAACACGAGGGGAGACTATTATCCGAACAAACACAGTGGACAAAGCAGCTGACGTGCGAGATGCCATGTCTAAAGCACTTTATGGCCGGCTCTTCAGCTGGATCGTAAATCGTATTAATACGCTGCTTCAGCCAGATAAAAATATATGGCAAGTTACACATCACTGAATCATGTGTATTTACTGTGCATATGTCTTTGATGGGTTCATCCATTTGTATATTTTTGATTTTGCAGAAAGGGTGCTGTGTTTATTTTGGCTAAAGCTTCAAAATGGCTCTCATGCTGTGATACTGAATTCTGTTTCCAGGACATTAACCCCAACATTTTCGAAGAGTTGAGTGGAATTTAGCTATTGAAGTCAATGGAAATTGAGTAGTTAAAGTGCTGTACAATTCTTTAAAAAGATGTTTCCTATGTAGTGAACATTAAAAGCATACCAAAGGCTGGTAAATAATTGGAGTACACTAAAAAACTTTATTATGTATTCACAGTCCTTACAGTCCTTCTGCTTTTGTAAGCTAGTAATAAATACAGATCTTGGATTATTATTGTGCTGCTACTTGAGATGTAAGTGATGATTTTTTGTTTTTCGTAACTACAGAAACATTCACATTGTGCATCCTTATGATTTCATTGCCAGGTACTGATCAGTCTGCTTTGGTCTTTTCAAGCGGCTGTAGAGATTTTTAGAAACTAGAGAACCCCTTAGGTGATGTGAAAATGCCTCTGATCTGAGATCTCTACTTGGCACTTCACTATATCATATAGGTATATCCTCATCCAGACTTGCAGTTCTAGTGGTGACTGTGGTGTAAGTATACTTGAGCTAGCACATGGGCTCTTAACAGTCCAGCTTGTAGCAGCAGCAGACTTGGTAATTACCCTTCTGAGTGAGTATAGCAAAAACATACTGTTAAAGCTTGACATCTTTTGTCTACCTGGAGGAGCAGAGAATGGATTTTATTTGGGATCTGCCTATTGAAACCACGTGTTTTAATATGGCTGCTAAGTGTCTGTTACTATGTACCTATGATTCTCCTGCCTTCTTCATGGAAATTTGCAAGAAGCAAGTGGAAAACAAAAGCGTTAACAATGCTGAACAAATGCACAAGTTGTCTTAGGTTCAAACACACTTTTTCTCCTCTCTTTTTGCAGCAGATTGAATCAATTGTGCAATCTTAATTACCATGTTTATTTTTATTTTAACTTGGTGTTGCCATGATGAATTTTGTTTGTATTTTCACATGCAGCAATGCTGAAAATGGGATGAATGTTGGGATACTAGACATATTTGGATTTGAGAACTTCGCAAGAAATTCCTTTGAACAGCTGTGCATAAATATTGCTAATGAACAGATCCAGTTTTATTTCAATCAACATATCTTTGCACTTGAGCAGGTAAGTTCAACTCTGATGAGGTCTAGTTGAATCAGCCGTCCTGAACCATAGATCATGTTCAGGAGTAAATGGGAATGTGATTTAAATGCAAGATAATGACCTCTTTCAGTTGAAGTTTTGTAAATAATGTTGTTGGGGCCTATAGAGTACTGCTGTGCATCATAAATGTCCTAATGATGACGTTGCTTTTACTGGTTCAATATTAAAACTGTGCTGGTGACTTTGTAGGTGGAATATCAGAGTGAGGGAATTGATGCTACTACAGTGGAGTATGAGGACAACCGTCCACTTCTAGATATGTTCCTCCAGAAACCCATGGGTCTCCTGTCTCTACTAGATGAAGAAAGTCGATTTCCTCAGGCAACAGACCTAACTTTAGTTGGTATGTGCAAACAAAAATTCTGGGAAATAACAAATATCTTTTGAGAGGGTGGAATGACATCTTTACTGAAGTTTTACTAGCCTAGTTGTTCTGCTGATGCTGTGCCATTTCATTTGACATTTTAAGTATATTTTTCATTATGCTTCATCGTTTTTCTCTGCTTACATGTTTTCTGTTCCTTTTATATTGCAAAAGTTATCTTATATATCAGGTGTCAAGGGCTTATTGTCTTTCTAGTGTTACAAGGAAATAACCTGTGTCTTGTCCCTGTATGTGAGGTACATCAAGCAGCATTTATCCCCATTTACTGAAGGGAAGGCTGAGACATAGTAGAATCTTGTGTCTAGGACCACCCTGTGAGCAGCATTAGTGTCAAGAGTAAAATTTAGATCTCCCAGGCTCCTAGGCCCATGTTTATCCAATTAGAAAGTACTGCTTCATTCCAGATTATCTCATCATCATAAATAGAAAGTGTGTGTTATTTTTGCTGTGCCATCTGGCTGAATATTTCCCTTCCTTCATGCATATTTTACATATATTTTAGCAAATCTTGGTGCCAACTTTAAAACGTGCAGTGCATGCCATGTTTAAAACTGTTGTCTTGCTTTTATTTACTAGAGCTACATTTTTTCCTGCAATATGAAACAGAGAGTTCCAGTTCCTTCAATGGAATGTGCAGCAGAGACTCAAACTATGAGAGAAAAATAACAGCTGCCTGTTAAATTGCACGATATATGTACAAGATTTTTCACTTCTGCTAGGCTGAGTTGAAACTTGAATTTAGGTCACAGGTAGAATGAATGCTATGGTTTCATTCCAGTCCTCATTTGTGTACTAAAGCTGTGTGCTTCCCTGTGCGTCCTATAAATCAGTTAATACTGAATATTGAATTTACACTTTCACAGAAGTACTTTCCTTGGTCCAGTGCTGATCAGTCTTACTGCTGATCTGTACACACTATAGCAGGATCCCTCAAGGAGACAGCAAAGTGGGATATTTTGCCCTCCCCAGATGTGCCAGACAATCGTTAATTCCACCACCCTCCTTCCCACCTCCCCAAAATTCCAAACTTAGTTCTTTTTGCTTCAAATACAAGCTTGATTAAATGTTAATAGAAAGAAAAACCTAACACAAAATATTAATGGATTCTAACATTAGAAAAAACATTTTGATAATATTTTCTGACCTACACAACATGACAGAGAATTTTATCAATTGATTCTGGCCTCAGGTCTCTAGTTGCTTGTGCAGATAAAGAAATATAATAGCAAGTTTTACAGTATCAGCACTAATTTCATTATAAAATATTGAAGAGCATACAAAATATCACAGGGCATAAAAGACATTTTTCTTAGAAAGTGGTGTTTCTTTTTCTGTCAGCTCTTTAGAGGTAGTCATGGGAAACAGAAAGTCTCTTTAGAAGAGGTTTTAGATAGAAGCCTCTTTTTCTGTAGAAGTCCAAAGGTAAATGAGAGGTGGTCCCAGCCTGAGGACATTAACATATACTTAAAACATGATGCACAAAGCTAAATGAGTGGGGAAAGGAAGATAGGGAAAATACAAATAATAGGCATTTAAGCAAGCAAGATATATGCACAGCTTTGAATGTACATAGTGGAAATAAACCCACCCCAAAACCTATATATACATACAAGCAAATTCATAGCAAAATATGAGAAGTCGTCACACCTTCTTGTTGGCCCCTCTTTTGATAGTTTTCCATGCACAAAACTATCCACAAACAGTGGGATTTGAAAGACCCTTACTGGGCTAGTTTAGATTGAGCTGTTCCATTCAGAAGTGGCAGCTTGGAACAAAGCACAGAGAAGCTGGCACACAGCTATTTCTGAGCAATCTGATAATATATGTGTTTATGGTAGTTCTGGCTTCTTGAGCAGCAAAGTGTCCCTAATTAGGATGAAGATTTTACTTAGCACTCTAAGTCACTTATATCACTTATATATGTCTCTTATCAATGTCTAGATAAATTTGAAGATAACTTACGATGCAAATACTTTTGGAGACCAAAAGGAGTAGAACTGTCATTTGGTATTCAGCACTATGCTGGAAGGGTAAGGTCATGTGATTTTTATTTAGTTCAAATAATAGTGGAATGGTCATTATTTTTTTTATCCAAAGTTTCTGCTTTATGAATTTTTTTCTCATTTTGAGAGACAAAATGATAACGTTTACGGAAACCTAGAATCTACAATAAAATTTTCATGTGTTGTAGTCCATTTTAGAGCCTATCCTTAGGGCTCTTTCACAAATTGTGTAGACAGTAACCACCTTTTATTCTGAAAGAAATCTGGCACCAGAAACACCATTACTGCAATGATTTCAAAGGAGCAACTCTGTGGAGCCAGAACAGGCTACGCAATTGTGAACTTCGTGTGAATGCTACAAGTAGTTCTCTGTGTGTGCATATATAAGTATACAGATAAAATGCAGTGTAAAGCAGCGTCTGTAACAGAATTTAAAATCTTATAGAGAGCGTTGGAAAGACTGGAGCTAGCTAGCACAGATGTTTTCTTGTACTCTGTAGCACCTAACTTCTTTTGTTTTCAGCAGTTCACGTATTATTTTATATGGGGAATAACGGTCCGGTTGTTTCACATACCATGAGATTTGCTTGTGATTTCAGGTCCAAATCTTTGTTTATAAACAAAATCAAAATGAAATAGCCATGCTTTATATAGTTATCAATGAAGTCTTCTCTCTGGTTCATTTATAAGACTCCAAAATTTTAAGTTATGTTCTAGTAAACTTTGTCCAGCTTTCTGGCTTGTTAAGAATAACCATAAAATTTCACACAGGTTCAGTAAATTCTTTGTACCCAAATAGCCAAGTCATAAAAACACTACTGGCCAGTTCGCTATTGCAGGAGAACGTTCAGTTTCTGTGTAAACTAATGGACTGCAGTGGAATTAGGCTATAGAGGAATATTGCTAGTGATAATGAAAGAAGTCTAAAAAATTACTGCAATTTAAAAAAGAATAAAAAAAAGTTAAGCAAA
Organism: Fulmarus glacialis; assembly: GCF_000690835.1. Classification (NCBI taxonomy): domain Eukaryota; kingdom Metazoa; phylum Chordata; class Aves; order Procellariiformes; family Procellariidae; genus Fulmarus; species Fulmarus glacialis. The sequence continues at coordinate 70,835 of NW_009200463.1, forward strand.
ATTAACTGATTCTTATAGGAATACAAATAGCCAGGCATTAATTTCTAATAAAAACAATTAAAATAATTTAAATAGATGAATGTTTTGTTTTCCTGCTGTCATTTTCAAAGCAGTGGGAAGCCTATTTTAATGTACCTAGATGTGCAACTTTCACATGTAAACTGTCAACTTAAGCTTTAATGAGGTATCTCTTATATTGGATCATGTGTACCACAGTTTGACATGACAAAGCATAATACAACATGATTTATGCCATTTAACCCAATTTGATGTGCAGTGACATGCTATGAATATAGGTGCTGTTTATAACCAGTTCACATTCTGAAGACACTGCTGTAGCTGTACACTTTTAAGTCCTTTGCAGGTAATTCATTGGCTTGTCAGAGCCAAACTACCTGGTCATCTTGACTGTTCACATTTTAAAGATCATAGTAGTTTTTGAGAACCCTTTTTGGCAACTTTTCTGATTCTATTTCCCATGCTAGGTATTATATGATGCCAGTGCATTCCTTGAGAAGAAAATCCTGCTGACGTAGTGGTGGTGTTGCGAACTTCAGAGAACAAACTTCTTCAGCAGCTGTTCTCTAGCCCATTAACAAAAACAGGTATTTTCTCCACTGCTTTGCTAACATTGCAACCTCTTCAGCTACCTCCTACTCTAAAACTCTAATTGTTTCTGGACAATTTTTAAAATTCTTTTTCAGCTCTGCTGTTTAAAGTTTCCTAGATATCTAAAATGTTATGATCATTTTTTTTTTTTTAAATATGTGGACATGAATTCTTCTAAAAAACCCAGGCAGCAAGATTCATCTCTCACTCAAAGGGAGATTATCGGACATGTAGGGCAAGAACTCATTCTCAGAGCAGGATGAAAATATGGGAGTTTCTTAGTTCTTAGTCCTTTACCAAGATCAGTTCTCAGTTGATAGATTCTTGTGTACTGTGTCTTATAGTTCATAAATCATGTAATGTAGATCGAGTTGTTTTGGCGGTAAATTCCATCTATTTAGATTATAAAAAACATACTAATCTGCTAGAATTAATTAATTCAGTTGATTTAAAGCTTGTTGACCCTGACTTACATGAAAGTGCACAGATCTATAGCTAAATAAAACAGCAAGATGAAGTTTGATTACTCCATGGATAGATGTCAGAATACGAGTAACCTATCCAATGATAGTTCTGCAGAATACATGCAAACAAGCCAACAAATGTACACATCTCTCAATACTGTCTACATTTTTGAAGTATCTTTTTCACAATGGCTAAGAAAAAGATGTGATACTAAGGAATAATCTAAATGCAATGGATTGTATTAGACTGCAAAATTCTTGTGATCTGACGTGACATATGCAAATTAGGTTGTTGTATTTTTAGGTAGAAATAAGTGTACATGCATTAGGTAGTGCTGTGTAGGCTTATTGTACATGGGCTGTAGATGCAATTCTGTGCCTGTGCAGCAGCTCTGTCTGGGATTTCTGGACCCTCAATAGCCCAGTCATAGCCTCTGGTGATGCCTTTAACATCTCTTGAGATTTCTGTGTAGAAAAAGAACATCTGGAGAAAAACATATATTGGAGCCTTCTTTGCACATGTAAAACTGATAGCAAAATATCTGTTTATATTCAGCATAAGATAGATTGCTGTTACAATGTCTCTGTTCTTCTCCTGTAATTAGAAGGCTCTGGATTACCCCTTCAAATTATGCTTTTAGAGGTCCCTGGGAGGTGAGGATCCAATGAGGAATCTGCTTCTCCTTTCAGCTATGACAAGCTTAGATGGAGGGGGATATAGTTTAAGATGGAGTAGGATTGGTTTGTGCCAAAGTGGGGAACAAAGAATCTTTGTGTCTACTTCTGACATTTGAGTCCATGTTAAACTGGTAGAAGAGATTCTTTTACTCATGCTGGATGGATCAAGCAGAGCAAAAAAGAAAGCTCACATCTGGCCAAATGTGCCTCCACACGCTTCTTTACTAGCCATTTTATACCTTGGAGCTATTGTCAGAATGAAACAGATTAGGTGCTTTGTCCCAGTTATGAGTCGCAATTATTGTAAATATTATACTTTTGATTTTCTTGCTATTTTTAAATCAGAATGCTGATGCTTTCATGCAAACTTATCTTCCTTTGGCTTTTTAGAGATATTTTCAGTGGCAGCAGTGCTGAACGTGGGTATTTTGCCCAAGATGCATAAAAGGTTCAGTAAGAAGATATTTCTCATTGCAGTAATATATAGTTACCATGTTGGTGTATTTCCTTACATTCCTTCCTTCTTTCCTACTTACATGAATTGCATGCTTTCTGCCTCCCGTTATAGAACATTTACCTTTCCATGAAGAACGCACAGCAAGTTGAGTGTTGTCTCTACTTCTGTCAAGTTGGTACAGGACATCCTGTTAAAAAAATTATTGTGCATGTGCTCCTGTGCATGGTGTTATAAGAATAGCTTAAAACGCTTATGTCGTTTTTATTTTTTAAAAGTCTTTGTGATTTTGGTCTATTTTTTCCAGCTGTCTAATATAATTGGCACTCACATCCTGTGTTAGGGCCTGTGTGTTCTAAAATCAGATTGTTGCCAGGTTTAGTTTTGGCAGCTTGCAAGATAAATGAAAAGTTTGGCTGAGAACAGAAGGTATCACTGGCAATGCTGCTTCATCTCTGCTCAGTGAAGAAAGATAATGCTATTCTCTTAACTTTCTACAAAGAGGCTTTTGTAAACAAAAGAATAGTGACTACGTAAATGTCCCATCATTCTCTGTCCTTGCCTCTTAGCCCTCCTCCCTCCACTCAACATGTGCTTCATTCCTAAAGCAAACCAGAAAAAATATAGATTAAGATTCATAATCTTGATACAATGTTCTCCAGCTTTTTGTAGATTACTGACTAATGTGGAAGTTAATAATTTACATGGAAGCCATATTGCATCTTTCCAGGTAACCCTGACTTGAAATGAGCCTTCTGCCAGTATCTCTGGTGTTTTGTTTGAAGATGAGTGACAGCACATTCTCACATCTGCTTGCAACTAGCTCTGGAATTTGCAGCGTAGGTGGTTTTTGCCAAGCACAATCTCCAACACGTGTAATAGTCACTAGGTGGTGCTATCCCAGAAGCAAGAGGGAATTTGAGACTGGTAAAATGGGTCTGATAGTTGCTGAAAATGTAGTTCTTAAATACCAGTAAGAACAGAAAGATGCCTTTCCCACCCTGAGAATATCCTCTGTTTGAAGTATATTTATATAACTGCCATGTCTTCCACTGTCAAAAACTGAGCAGCAGCAAGAAAATAAATATTAAAAAGACTAAATTCTTTTACTAATTTAAGATCATGTTAATCCCTGAAATTTATCAAATATACTTATCCCCTCTTAACAAATGCTTCTATTTTGCAGTAGCAGGCTGTGTAGTTTAAAAGGCTAGAAATTAACAGCAGGACATTAAATATACATTTGTAATAGTAATTTATGGTTAAGAGAGTGCGATACCAGAACTTAAACATTCTGGCACTAATTTTGTAGTGTGTACAGCATGTTTTGTCATCTTTCAGTGGAAACTTAGGCAGGTTCGACACGTTTTGGAATCTGTTTGCACTTTCTAGGGACCTTTAACCTCAAAACTGAATGAACATATTCTGATTTAACCTACCAGTTCTCCCAATTGCTTCCATATTTGTCACTTTTTTCTACAATCACAGCTTCTTATGCTGAGAATTCTGTATATTCTGAAATTAAAATAGAATTTACCCCAAATACAAGAGAGAAGTAGACACAAAAAAAAGTTGCCACTACTCCAGCTGAATATGCATGCTGCCATTCAGATGTAGTGCATTCCTGAAGTTTTAGTTTATCACTGTTGCAGCTAAAGCATCAGAGAGAAAAGGAATCATGTGGTCTAGAAAATAGGGTCCCCTTGTAAGAGAAGAGGGCTTTAACTGGAAAAATTAAGGAGAGCCTTTGTACCTTCCCTAGTGGTATCAGTGAGGAGTCAGACCATTTGACTCACTGTCCTGATATTCAAGAATTTTTGCAGCATGACCTTTAAGTGGTGGTACCATTGGACTGCTTGGGCAAAGCACCGCTGGGGCATTTTGAGACTGCAGCTCCCTCTTCCACTTTTCCTCTCTCTTACCTTATGTTCCCCAGCTGACCACATCATGCTGGCAGGATAGGGAGGTGTGCCAGAGCGGTTTCATCTTCTCAGAAAAGCTGCAGCACAACATGATTATCTACTCCTGGAACACAATCTCTGCAGACTTTTTCCCCTTTTATGACTCACAGAGCTTTAGAGTTTTTGTCAGGGTTGCTCTGCTCTGCCTTAGGTCCTTGCTGGAGAGGGGGGGGGAGTTGCCACCTGGAGGGAGGGAAGGGGAAATCCTCCAGCCTTCCTACGACCAGAGTAGAGGTGCTGGGAAACATCCCTATCCCAGCTCTGAGGATCTGCAGGGGCTGGGCTTGGCTGCGTAGAATAAATACAGAGCTGAGTACCATTACTGCTACAGCAATGTCATGTCTAATAATTTTGGTAGCATTGGGTATTGCTCACACATTCAGAGTGATATAGTATCAATATATCATCCATTGCTAATAAACACTTCACGTTCATGGAGCCTAGATATTTGAGCATAATCTGTCAAAGAGAACTGGGATGAAAGTTTTCACAACCTTTACTGAAGAGTTAGGATAGTGATGCTTTAACAAGGGATGTTTTTTGTCCAAAATTTGAGGAAAATAGATTTTTTTCAAAACCAAATTAATTATAATTAGCCTGCCTGAAGGTCATTTCTCCTCCTCAGTATTGATTTTCAGGCTGTTCTTTGTACCTTTGACTCTCCAGCCCTGCTTACAGCCCTCAGACAAAGAGTAATTATAAACAATGTATGTCTCATATAAAAAAAACCAAAACAAACAACTAACGGACCATGTGCTGAGAGAGAATGTGGAAAAAAATGTTTCAGGCTTTCTTTATGCACATTAAAGAACACAAGAACTAGGGCCTTTTGAAAAATCACTTTAAAGAACTGCTTTTCACCACTCCTTGGTGACAAGAATACTATCTCAATATTGATTTGTCTGTAACTTTGATAGCAGCTGATTCCTCATGAAGGGTCAGAAACTGAGAGAAACAAATGGATTTTCTTGCATTTCAGTCCCTTGAACAGATACTACTGGGCATAGAGTGAAATCTTGGCTAGTTGAAATTGTAGCTGCTTTGCCATTGTTTTCAGTGGAACCATGATTTGACCTGTCATGTTTGTCACTGTGTACTCCTATTGAGTACAAGCCTTTACTCTAGCAATAAATAGTGGCAGGTCTCTTGGCTTGGTGTGTGTCTTACTTAGGGACTGAAATATAGCATGTTTCCATTTGGGCTTAGCGGATTTTTTTCTCTTAATTCTACACATCACAATAGAGCAGAAGACTGAAATACATCTTAATTTTACTAAATTCATCCTACAATAAAATCCTTCTATAATGGTACTTTTGTGTTAGTATTTTCACCTCCAAGAGATAACTGCAGACACTCTAAGTCAAATAATTAGAAACAAAGCCATTGTAATTATAATCTCTCTACTTAAAGATGAATCAGAATTTATGTTTTGTAAGAATTTGGGTCAAGTTAATGGAAGCTATATATTTTCACTCAGGACACAGAGGTTTTCCTACTTCTAACTGGTCCATATGTTAAAAGCATATAAAAGTTAATTGTTTTTGCTTTGCTGCCAGTGTGTTGTGTGCAAAGAGAGGCTTTAAACCACAGCTGTGCAACGTAACAATTGTGAACTTTACTGGGTTGCAGATGTGGGACATCAGCAAACTAAATTAAATGTAACTTAACTGATTTTGAGAGGTAGAGTGTTGGATTACTTTTTATTTAGTTTTTCCGTTGAGCATTTTACAGTTCAGTGTTTCTTTTTCTTCATATCCTAAGGTTTTGTGTCATAGGACAAATGCAGTACACAGATACTCACAAGACTTGCTAGCAGTAGGATCCAAAACATTCCCTAAAATAGCCCTAAAAATTGAACTTATCTAGAAACAGAACCATCTATCAGATCAAAGTTAAGGTCTCAGTCCTGCTAAAGCTTTATATAAGACATAACAATTATTTACTGTTGAGAATAACTCCCTATAAATAAAGAGTGTCAGTGAATCTCTGGAATTGCACATGGAAGTAAGCACAACAGCTGAGAAGGGTCAAGTTAGATTTATTGTGTTTATGTTTGATAAAGGGTGTTGCCCAAGCAGAAGTCCACTGTTTTTAATATGAGACTTCACAGATTACGTTGTACTGAAAATGGGCAAAGGGCATAAATTTTTTTTGTCTCGAAGTGCTTGCAAATTGAACCTTAAAAAAAAAGTACAAGTGGGCAAGTTTAAGAACAGATCTTGATGAGCTTACTGATTTGAATCATAATAGGCCATTCTCTGTAGAACAAATATTGAGAATAATTTTTCTTTACCTTTCTCTCAGAAGAGAGGAGATATCTTTTAAATTTTCATATTTCTAGTCTAACTTCTCAATTCTATAATGAACATTATGTCACAGTAGTGAACAATAATTAATCTTAACACTTCAATGTATACTAATTAAAATAAAAATGTGTTGATATTGAGGAAGCAAAAGATGTATCACACAGAAGATATTACTGCTTTTAATATTCACTAGTAGACTGTGAGATCTCACTGTGCAGCATGTACAGAATTTAAATAGAGAAATTTTCAGAGAACATTATACAGTAGTTGTTTTAATGAGTAGTTTACTAGGCAGTTTCTACAGGCACTATGTGCTGTAAGGTCAAATTGTGTCAAAGATGCTCGTTACGTCATTGGAAGCATTCAGTAGCTCTCAAGATCAAATCCTAGAAGAGCAATTATTTTTAAATTTGCTAGTGAGTTTGTAGAGCAGATAAATTTGTTGAATATTCAGATAACCTTGCTGGTTTGAATATCCATAATGTTTTTTGGTGTGTCCTTTATAAAGAACATGCTTATATTTCCCAGCTCTTCTCTTGTCAAAACCTGGTTTTGACACTGTTTTTATCCTGTCTAGCTTACGGTCTTAACCACTGAGAAAACTGACAGTCATAGTGAGGTCAGAGAAAATGTTCCTCCATTTTATTCCATGTGCTTTCAGTGACATCTTTACATCTGAATTTTTACCACTGAATTCATTTGGAATCTTTACTGGCTTTAGTAGGATTTTGATCAGACTGTGTATGTGTGGAGCAGCTTCAGCAGCAGGTCCTAAGTGATGGAGTATATACCATAAAATGTTTTATACATTGTATAGAGAGGGAACATACTCTGGAAATACAAACAGTGGGCTGGAAATCACAGTTCTTGACTTCTCCTGGGTTTCCTGTTTATTCACTGTTCTTGTAGAAAATTATTTTGGCCTCAGGCTAAACTGAGTACTGTGAAGCTTAATTAGTGTTTGAGGACAGTCCTGAGATTGTCAGAGATGAGATGCTGAAGTGTGAGCTACTAGGATGCTTGCTGTTGGTTCATGTTGGTGAGGGAGCATAGATAAAATACTGAGATAACGACCATGTTCTTCATAATCAAACTTTTACTTTTCTAGATAAAGCATATATGATTTTGGGGAAAAAAAAATCTTACATAACATGCAAGAGAAAGGATGTTAATTACACAAAAAATGAGGGAGACCAGAGCTGAATCAGCATGTGTGGTAACCATATTTTCAACCCGTATATGTTTTTAGAAGTATTCTTCCACATAACTCTGGAAGAAGAAATAAACTTCTTGTCTGTCCTGAATAGAGGTAATTAGAATAAGGGGGTTTTGGCTAATGCTGAAAATTAATGGAGAATTCCTCAACAATTAAGTCTTCACAGAAAATACACCTCTCTAGTTTTCTTCTAATCTCAGTTACAGATGTGGTACAGGAACCAGGGCAATCTGCTGGGGCAACAGAAAACCTCGTGTTGATGGTGAGGTACTTTGCCGATGACACAGACTGCAGCATTCTATACTGTCTGCTGTTCCCCAGAGATTTCAAGGTTTGTTGTCCTGAGTTGGTTATATCCAAAGCATCAAAACGTACACTACCAAAGATGTGGATGAAAGTTGCTAAGGTCCATATCTGAAAGAAGTGGCCCATGTCTTCTGACAATGTATAAATCATAAAAAGCTGAGCCACTTTGTTCTGTAATGCAGCAACTGGGAGACTGACCAGACCAGGCTGTGGCCAGTCTGTCAGTCAGTCTCCAGCCCATTAGTCAGGTCTCCAGCTAGTCAGGCTACAGACCTGACTAAAGAAGGTGCTGGGATCAAGCAGTAGAATCATAGAATAGAATCATAGAAT
>NW_009200464.1:0-221 GCF_000690835.1 Fulmarus glacialis
CCCCGAGTATCCCCAGCTTTCCTGCCCCCATGACATCGCTATCCCCACCTACGCCAACCCTGGACCCCCCCGGACCCCCACCCCATCCTCCAAGGAGCCACCAAAACCCCCCTCCGAGCCCCATCAGGATGGGACCAGCTTTGCAGGTGGCTGGCAAAATGCGGTGTTTCGGGGGACCGGGCACCCCGCAGCCCCTCTCGCCCTCTTGATTTGCCTCCAAC
>NW_009200464.1:407-2988 GCF_000690835.1 Fulmarus glacialis
AGTGATGATAAATCACGGTGGGTTGAGACGTCCACCCGAAAGGATCCAGCAACTCGGGAAGCCCCCCAGGATGGGAAATGTCCCCCCAAAATCAGGGGGGACCAGAGACTTCCAGGGCTCCGTGGAGATGCTGGAGCCACCCCAGTGCCACCCCCTTGCTGGCAAAGCCCTCTGCAGTCACACGTCGCTGCCACCAAGTTTCGGGGCGCGATCGCTCTGGTTTTGCCCCAAAATGTTGTTTTGCAGTCTGAAGGCACCAGCATCTCTGCAGGGACCCCCCCTTCCTGCCCGGTCCTGCTTCTGGAGCTGCATTTTGCTCTGTCTTCCCTGGCCAGCAAGATGGAGAGGAGATGGGATGGTTGGTGGCTCATGGGTCCTGCGCAAGGTTGTATCTCAAAGCAAGAGTGGTTTGAACCAGGAGCAGAGGAACCCAGGGCCTTTCGAGGCTCAGTTTCAGCTGGAAGAAGCATCGTGGTGGGATTCGATAAAACCCTCCACCTTTTCCAAAGCAACGGCCACGGAAGTCCCATCAGCGACGTGGCTGATCCATCCTTCAGAGGTAGAAGCAGGAGATCCCCCTGAAGTTACAGGCATGCCTGCACCAGCATCGCAGCTGCCAGGGAAGGACAGGGACCAGCTGATGGAGCTGGACTTCAAGATGTGGATGAATCACCTACGTCCTGGTCCCCAGAGTCATCTAGGGACTGTGCAAACCCACGGAAGGATCAGAAGGAGCCTCCCCAGATAGTTTCGGCACGGGACGTAGAGGAGCATTGGCTGGTGTTTGCTGAGGACTCCCAAAACACTGTGAGCAGAAGCCACTTCCATGTGAATTAAGACCACAACACGATGGCCGAGGACCCTGGGATGTTCATGGTGCTGCTTTGTGGATGGGTGATAGGACCACTAGTGGTCTTCAGCCTCACGCCTGGTCTTCAGTTTCGCTTGAAGCCTGTTAGCTGGTGCTCATCAGAGCTGTTACCTGCATGTAATCCATCACCTGTCATCTCCAACGTGGGACACTGCCAGGACACTGTCCATCAGCTGTAGACCCTACCAAAGCCTTGGAGATCCCAGGACAGGATCTGCAGCGCAGGATGCCCTCTGTGTCTCCACAAGGACCCTCATAGGTGTCCCAGCCTACAAGACCGTTGTCACCACCTCACTTTGGGACAACTATTTTTCTTTTTTCTTTTTGTCTGAAGAGCCTGGCTGCCCTGGGGGGTGGAAATAGCAAATTGCCGCAGAGCCACGTGCTCGAGCTGCAGCCCTGCGACACCACGTTGGGACTTGCAGCACCTCTCACCTGGCAAGGTTAATGAACCCATGGTGAAGAGGGTCTTTGCAAGGGTTTTGGTCTTGCAGATGGCCTGTAGCACTGAGACATGTCAACATGCTTCAAAATGGGGTCCCCTAGTTGGTGTTAAGCGTTTAGAAGAGCCCATCATGAAGATAACGCTGGGATGGAGACACTCCAAGGTGAGGGAAGACAACCCTTCCTTTCTGGACCCTCCAGCCCTGGTTTCTTTGGGAATTTATCTAGTTTGGTTCTTCTACGATATTCTCCTGGGTGCTGGTTTGGGTGGTACCAGCCCACTCGGGGCTATCACCCCACAATGGTGCTGAGTCTGTGTCCTGCCATGGTAGATGAGGCCTCTTGGAAAGGGATGAGATGCAAACGTGGTGGGATGCACCCATGGGTGCTGAGGAAGCCCAATGGCACCTCTTGATGAGGCTGCTCTTGATGGCCTTTGAAGGGACGTGGCAATCGGGGCAGGTTCCTGGGGGCTGGGAGGGGGCAGATGTCACACCTGTCTTCGAGGAAGGCACGAAGGAGGATCTGGGAAGCTATGGGCTGGTCGGCCTCACCTCAGTCCTTGGGGAGGTGGTGGAGCACATCATTCTGCAAAGCATTTCCAAACGTATGATGGACAAGAAGGTCATCGGGAGCAGCCAGCATGGATTTATGAGGGGAAATCGTGCTTGACCAACCTGATAGCTTTCTGCAGTGAGACAACCAGCTTGTCTTGACTTTCATCAGGCTTTGACATTGTCTCCCATGACATCCTCGTAGACAAGCTGCTGAAGCACAGGGAAGATAAATGGGCAGTGACACGGACTGAAACCTGGAGGACCTTGACATCTTCATTAATGACCGGCATGATGTGGCAGATGCACCCTCAGCAATTAGCAGATGATGCAGAGTTGGGAGGTGTGGATGGTAGACCACAGGGTCATGCTGCCATCCAGAGGAACCTTGCCAGGCTGGAGAAATGGACTGGTAGGAACTTCATGAAGTTCAACAAGGAGAAGAGCAAAGTCCTGCCCCTAGGGAGGAACAACCCCAGGCACCAGTACATGCCATGGGCACACGCCAGAGGTCCCTTCCCACCTCTGCCATCCCGTGACTCAGTGATTTTTTGGGCTCATGCCCGGCTGAAGGACCCAGCAGTGCGGAGCATGGGGTGGTGGGATGGGAGCATGGACGTCAACGGGGAAGTGTGGAGCGTGTCCAGCGTGGAGCAGAGCCTGTCTAGGGAGGGTCGGGAGAGGGATGCTGAGCAGCTGTCATGGCTCCCCA
>NW_009200464.1:3001-3228 GCF_000690835.1 Fulmarus glacialis
CCGCCGCTGGGAGCCCAGGAACAGGTTTTGGGAGGGGACACCTCACCGAACGAGGCCAGGCGACGGCTGATGAGCTGCCGGCATCTTCCCATGGGTGCCTTCCAACGCGTTGCATCGCTGGACGGGCTGGAAGTGGGGGGGTGCCCGAGCACCTGGCATTTGGGGTACACCGGTGTCCCGAGGGGGACCAAAACCCAGCTGACACCCATCCCCGTGTCTCCCGCGCA
>NW_009200465.1:0-653 GCF_000690835.1 Fulmarus glacialis
GTCCCTTGGAAAGAACCGGGCGTCAAACGCCTTTTTGGCTCATCACCCACGGATTTCAACACTTGGGATGACATCAGCCCGGGACTGCCAGCCTGCCGGGCTTTTTTTTTTCTTCCCGCCCCCCTCTTTTCCCCCCATTTCCAGGATTTCTCTTGCACAAACATCACTTCCAACCGCTTCCTTTTTCCAGTGGGTATTAATCTCCATTTGTTAGGGGAAGCCTTGTCAGAATTTCCTCCTGCCTTTCCCCTTGGAGGTTTTGGATGCCCAATGATTCACGCCCTAATCTCCCCGAGGCTTGGTGCTGACTTTTCGCCGTGCCTTGAGGAGCTTCAGGTAGGCGGGAGAGGGGCTCGGTGTGCGGGGGAACCCCGCACTGCTGCCGGCATCCCTGCAAACATGCTGCGGGCTTTGCAGCCCGCAGGGGAGAGCCGGGCAGGATCGGGGCCTGCCACGGAGTAAAAATGGCACAAAGCACCGTGATGATAATTTAAAAAAAGCGCGTTTAAGTGAGTGGAAAGCGGGATGTTAACGAATGGGCGAGAATCCCAAAGCGTACTTGGGCGACAGCCCTTTTATCTCAGTAGGCAAAACTTCCTCCACTCTCCCTTACCTGAGGCAGGGAAAACTCATTGCACCCCGATAGCCCCACT
>NW_009200465.1:666-2135 GCF_000690835.1 Fulmarus glacialis
CGCGAAAAAAAAAATCCAACCAAAAAACCCCGCGATCAGCCACTAGCAACAACTTCTTGTTTCAACAAATACCCGGGAGAACTGATTTCTTTTCGGAAATTCTAATCTTTTATTATTTCTCTGACAAACTCTATTAAAAAAGGCATCCTTGTCTGTCCTGCTTCTTCAGCCGCTCAAACTGTCCAGCAACTGTGATAAACGCTGACCTGGGAGGGAAGAGCCCACTTTCGCATCCTTCTTGGAGGTGCTCGTCCCTAATTGCATGCCAGGAAGAAACAGTTCTCGGGAGCCTTTCAGCCACCCGGGTAGTGAAATCATGAATGAAAAGGAGATAAACCCTAATGCGCAGTCTGGAATCGACTCTGGCCACTTCTACATTGACTTGTTCTTTTAACAGCTTCTGTATTTTTCCAGCACCGTGGCTCACGTACTTTGTACAGTGTCTGTGGCTTCATTAAAAGCTTTCTATTATATCCCCCAGGAAAATGCAACTGTCACCTCTCCTCCCCTTTTAAGAAGAGTTGCACTTTCAAAGAATATTTTTTTCCCCTTTTACTAAAAGAAACAGCACTGGATTCAGGTTTTGTAAGTGTTAAATAACTTTCCCAGCGTGTATTAAAGGAAGATCGTATTTTATCAACAGCTGATTGATGCGGCCATGTGATCCCCTCGGTTTGTCTATAGTATCATATTTATTTAACCTGCTGGGGGACTGTGTTCAGGGGCCGCTTGCTCCCGCTGGCAAGAGCACACACATTACACACTACCCCAGGTATTCTGATTGATTGTTCCCACCCCACAGCCTTTGGATCATAATTTAACACAGCAGGTCCTACAGCACAGACGAGGGTTTCGGGAAATACAGAGTGGGGTTTCTATGAACTAGTACCACACAGCTACTAGGCTTTTCTGAACTAAAAATTTGATATACGGAGAGAGGTGGAGGAGCGCTTACACAATCACGATGCGAACGGTCGCATAAACAAATGCCTTTAGCCTCCTAATTTAATCCAAGCCCTTTATTTTTAACAAGTTCTTCCTGCGAATGAGCGTTTTCTGGGACTTTCAAAGCACCTGAGTACAGCACCATCAGCCACGTCAAATGCTTAATAGCTGCGGTCGGTCAATTATATTCAAGCATATTTAAAATGCGGAGAGAGTCAGACGTCAGTTTTCTCCTCACTTTCCCCGGATGAAACAGTTCAGAAAGTCTTTTGGCTGCCAGCTGCTGTTTGCCCCCAGAGAGGAGTTAAAAACAAAACACCCCCCGTCACCCACCCCTCCAAAAAAAGCAAAAAAAACCCCAGCCCATAACATTCCCGCCCTGCAAATTGTTTAACGAGCTCTCTCATGAATTAATTTGCGCAAGGAGGTCTGGTTCCCCGCAGCTGTTCCCCGTAGCGGGCTGCTGGTCCCTTCCCAGGCAGCCCGTGAGCGGCAGTACCGAAGAGGGGCGACCCCGGGCGGGT
>NW_009200466.1:0-484 GCF_000690835.1 Fulmarus glacialis
TGCAGGGAAAGGCAGCGTCACGGCTGCACGAATGAGGGGTTTAAGGAGCGCCGGAGCAAGCTCATCGGTGCGGAGATCTCGTTAGCACAAACGGCGCTGCTGGACCACGGCAAGGGCATCAGCTGCGGGCAGCTTCCAGGGAAGCACTGCTCCCTGTTTCTATCCCGGCTCTTTTCTTCCTCCAACTGTGAAAGCTCAGTATTGTGTTTGCAGGATTTGAGATTTTTTTTTTTCTTTTGGCAATAGATTTTACAATTATGAAGAACGAGCTTATCTTGTTCAAAAGGCAGGGACACAGGTTCTGCTGTTTCAGAGCTTATAATAAAATTTGTATAGCCGGCCCCAGCTATACCCAGTGAAAACAGACAGCTGTTTGCTTTCTCCTGGCTGACGCTGAAATGCCACTTTATACGGCTGGCTGAGCAGTGCCATTTTTGCCTCCAAAACACACAGAAGTTGAGCAGAAGCAGAGACCCTGGCCAGG
>NW_009200466.1:528-891 GCF_000690835.1 Fulmarus glacialis
AGCGCCACAGCGCCGCGCCGCTGCGCCCGGGGCAGGATCCCACCCGGCGGGTCCGCCGAGGAGGGCTCCGGTAAGGACGTGGAGGATCGCAGGGCTTCGGGAGCAACGGGGACAAAGCAGAGAGGCACAAATTAAAGCTGAGTGTAAAGGGAGGGCTGTTTACAAGGAAACAGCAAAGAATGATGACGGCCACAACCCTTGAGCCAGAACACGGCTGTTGCCACTTTTCGTGGCGGATCGCACGGGGTTGAGCTGGAGGGAGGGGAGCGAGGGGCGGCGGGCAGCGGCCAGCACACCGCTGCGGGGGGGCCCCCAGCCCCCTGCCCAGCAGGCTCTGGGAAGGTAGGGAACGGCACTGGGAGA
>NW_009200467.1:0-9523 GCF_000690835.1 Fulmarus glacialis
CCTCCCACCCCACCACCCCCCGCCCCGCACACACAAATTAGGTTATTTCTCTCTTTTTACCTGCTGTATTTTATGTTAAGGATGTTGCATGTGAGCACAATCAATACAGCTTGTGGCAAGGTAGTAAAAGGCACATTTAAAAGCTGTGCTTATTATTGTATTTTGTGCAGCATAGACAAGGACAATACAGGTGACATAAGACTGCTGCATTTGTTAGATACGCTAGTTTTATCTAGAGAGTTTATATGTAAAGCTCAAGGCCCCTCTGAGTCTGCAGTCTTCTTGTTTTACATTAAAGTCTTGCATTTTGCTCTATTAGCGACCTAGCCTTTTTACTGAACACCCTACAATATGTTTTCAGAACACTGAAGTTAAAGCTTGAAGTTGTGTGAAAATCTCTAGCTCATGTTCCTATTCACACCTACAAATACACATACCCCGACTTGCTAGAATTGGCATGACTCACCACAGAGTTACTGGCCCTCTAGAGAAGGAGAAAGTGGAAATTGTCTTTGCTGTCAGCTTTATGTCCAAGGCTTTGGACACAGCAGAAATGTATACAATTGTTAACTCATCTGGCCTGCTGCCCCAACCAACAGCAGTTCCTCTGGCTGCAAAGGTGGTTTCTTTGAGATCACAGCAAAGCAAAGTCTGGCTCTGTATCACCAAAGCACTACTAAAAAAAACTTTAAGAAAACACTGCCATTTAAATTCCTCTGTTTCTTTAAGAGCTAAGAAATGAAAATACAAACCCACTCCATAACAGTATGTAATAATAAGCTACAACAATATTTGTACGGTGATTTGCAAGGTATTAGACAAATACTTTGATTTTCTAAGTGCCAACAACTATGTTGCAGCCTCATTGTCTAAAGGCTTTCTGGTCCTTTTCTTGTTCCATGGCCTGTTTTTTTTGTTCCATGTTTGTACAGTTCTTAGCACAGTGGCATCTAGTTGAGTAACAAGGGCTTGCAGGTGCTACTGCAGTACAAATAGTAAGTAATGATAAAGTGCGTACACAGATTAGATTTATTGAGCTTGTAAATATAGTCTGTTCTGTATAGAGTGTTCTGTACCAGAGCTAACTTGGGAGTGAATATCTGAAGAATAGTCCCACTGGAGCTTCTATATTTTATCTATTAGAGCATCCTTCAGATGTGATCAGTCCTTCATGAGAGAAAACTCCCAAATAAGTTCAAACTTCTTTTGATTTTTTTTAAACTATCACATTATAATTGCCATAATGTTCCCTAGTGCCTGCCATTTTGCACTCTAATGATACTTCTCAAGTGATCAAAGGCACAAAGCTAAGTACACCCTCTGGGGAAAGGAATGTGTTTCCCAGCTTCCTGCACTGCACCTTTTAGTCCCCTGTTGTCTTTTATTATTGAAATCAGCCATTAGAACAGTCTATGCTGCTCTGAACATCATCTCACACAGTGGCATAAGTTGTGGTTTGTTTTGTTTTGTTTTTTTAAGCTGTTCAAAAAAGTGAGAGGGTAAAAATTTACTTATAAAATGAAAAGGCTGCAACTCCCATCTTCCTAACAGATGCTTATGTGGCTGCATGCATTTCCACCTACTTTTAAACCACAATTGAGTCATTTTCCTACAGCTTCATAAAACAGGAATACACTGCATGTGTGTACATGAGTGTGTGTGGGGGTGTGTGTGTGTGTTTGCATGTGCATGTGTTGTGTTGATATAAAAACAAGGAATGGAAAGCAAAAAAATGCAGTGGCAAAGTGCTATGCTTCACATGGTCATCGTATTGTATGCAATGGTCACTGGATCACTCCCTATCATTTTAGTACTCTGCAAAGTGACATTGTCAACCAATGATATCCCCACTCTCTGCAGCTGATTCACATGGAGAAGACAGCCCAACTCATCAAGACCTGTGAAGCTGTCAAGCTAAAGCACAGGCCCCGTTCTCAATATGCACAGATCAATGTATTTTCATCCATTTTAAGTGAGATGCACAAGTTCACTCCAGAGAAGTACAAGCTGGACATGTCTCTCCCACCATTTAGCCAATAAGCCCTAGCTGAAATCTATCCTAATTGGGCTTACACACTATTCTTACAGTTTAGCCCCAGCTTGATATTTCATTCTGGAAGGGGAGAAACCTACGCAACAATTTCATGGAAATCTCCTACACAGCAGCAAACATTTGGGGACTGAGGTAACTAGGGAACTCTATCAAAGGGAGCCAAAAAAACCCAACCATCCACACAGAACCAAAAAAAAGCCCTAAAAACCACATCTGCACTTAAAAAAAAAAAGCCCCACATCATCACCATTCTTTACAGGTTAGGAAGTACTCACTGTAGGTGTTATTTTATGCAGGCATAGTCTATTTTATTCTGACTAATCCTTTGAAAATTCTGAGCTGTGAAAGTTAGGCAAATATACTTCTCATAGGCCATTAAAAAAGCCTAAGGACATTAGTCATAAAACACTAATTATTTTCTCCTGTGGAAACTGGGGAATAGCTGAGCAACAGACTATTATACAACACCCTAACACTAGCAAATGTTCATGATGAAACTGAAAATACTATTTCTTGTATGGTTCCAGTATGTCTTCATTTGTCAAACTGATCACAAAAGCCAATAAATCAGAAAAGCTGGTAGAATCCCTGTAAATATAAACTAAAAGCTGTAGCCCCTTTGACCCCAGGCACTTTGCATTACCAGAATTCCTGACAATAAATACAGGGCGTGACAGCATCAGTGAGCTTTGTAGCTTCCCTATGGACACTGGCATAGCAATATATAACATGAAGACATTATTCAGCACCTGCGAGAAGAATTATTAGCTCAAAGGAAAGACTAGAAAGAATTAGACCAAAATGTACTTAAACAGGATTAGGTAAGGGAGAGAACCCAGGGCACTTTGCAATCATAGGCTGGTAACCTTCATTAATCACAAGGGCAGAAATGCAGAGCAGAAGATGAATTGTTCATGAAACCAAAACTTGGCCAAAATGTTAAATAATATATAACTATAGCACACTCAATACCAAACCAGCACAAGATGTATATGATTCTATAGGCTATTTCTGAGAAGATAAAAGAAAATGATGTCCCACTGGAGACTTCTGAAAATTAACGAGACTGTTGAGTATTCCCACAGCTGAGAGGATTTTTTAAAATTTTATTTTACAAGACAAATTGCAAGCGTGCTCGAGCAAAATGCACAGTCATTTTTATACTCTGCAGACTTAAATCCATTGGTATGAGATGTAAGGAGATAAACCAGGCTGTAGCCATGAACCTCCAATCAAAATGGGACAATGTATTTGAGTACTTGTGCCCACAGCATTATAAATCTCCACAGTATTTCATTGCAGGTCTTTGCTGTTGTTTTTGCTCTTGTATTTCTGCATGATTCATTATAAAACCAATAAACTATCCAAACAAACCAAAAAAATATAAAAGCAATTTTCTTTCGTCTGTGTTGTTTCACAGCAGCTTACAACTACTATTTTTTTTTTTATCCATTTTGTCCTTTTCCCATCAATAACTATGCACCCTCCCCTTTTTTAGTGGTACTTTCAATTCAACTAAAATCAGCTGGGCTTCTTGTTCTTCTGGTTGCTTCCTTATTTACATATCACCATCGATAACACTTCTAAAACAACTCTGGAAGCAGAGTTTCTTCAGTTTGTAAATACTTTATGTTAATGTAGTCTTTCTGAGTGATGTTTTGAGGTTGCTGAAGGACTTCAGGCATAGAACAACAGATAAAATACAAGCAACAATAATACAGCCCCCACCTCCACCCCCCCATCTTGCCAATATACCTCACTCCTGACCTAAGAGGTTGATTTTCTGTGGTACATTGAACGCTTCACTAGCAAATGTGCCAAGCGTTACATGGAAAGCAGTCCACGGAATAATTGACTGATACTCCAAAACCTCATTTCACTTAACCACTCAGTAACAATCAACTGATAACAACCTTTAGTCATTACTGTTCTTGTCCCAGAGTTGAATAAGCAGCTGCTTCAAATCAGACACTAAATCCACTTTCTAGTCAACAGATCAATTTGAGGTCCTCTACTGAAAGTGTACAGGATTAAAACACACCATACATAGTCAGCATTTGCTAGAAGATATTGAAAATAGTAATTCTAGAAAAGACTCCTTTACGAGATGAAACTTTAAAAACACAGTAACAAAATATTGCTATTTATGTTCTGTAAAAAGGACACAGATAGTTATAACTCATTCATTAGTTGCTACTTGGTCTGCCAAGTCTTTATAGGAATACCATGTGGGAAGGAATCAACTTTTGCCCCAAACATAAAAAATTTCACAGCAAGAGCTAAAAAGTCTTACCAAAAAGGAGCAGCAGTGTTGAAACCAACTTTGTAACAAGCCTTTGAGAACTACAGCTGCTTGTCTCTGCCAAATTTAAAGGCATAGCCCACACAGAGGCATGCTGGGTAAATTGTATCAGTTCTGTTAATGATTCCAATTATATCAAGGATGGATCCTATAGTGAGGAATTTCACTTTCAGACAGCTTTCTAAAGCAAGTGTTCATTTTTTGGGACTAGGGATTTAAACAAATTTCTTTAGTACTGGGAACTTTTAAAATTCTGTTCCTATCCCAAGAGTGAAGCTACAAATTAGCCACTGCTAAAACTCCAGACTTGCCTCTGGCTACCTCCTGATGGATGTAAATTTATTACAAGACCTAGTAAATTACAGCCTGTTCGAGTATCTGTAAACAAGATCTTTTTTAGTGGCCTAATTGCTCAATAAGGAGTGGAGGAAAAGGATTAACCCTGCTACACTCCTCTGTGCTAGCCAGATGTAGATTGCAAAGCATCCTGCAACTCTGTACAGAATATGCCTCTGTACAGAATGCAAAGAGAGTGAGGGAAAATGCAGTGGGGACAGCTGTAGAGCACATGGGCTTTGAAGTCAGGGGCAAGAATGATTGTAGACACCTGTGAAGATGATAGAATATTACATACAGGTGAGGGCTCATTGTACCAAAGCCTGCAAAACCATAAGACTTAATATTCAAGGACAAAAAAACCAAAACAAAAGTGTCACTTAAATGTCCTAGAGTATTCAAAACATCTGGATGTAGCTAGCAGATATGGCACAAGACCCAGGGGGAATCCACACATTTCTGGGATGAGAGTTGGAGGCAAACAACTCCATGTAGGGCTCACAAAGCATCACTGGAAACCTATATTTAGGCAACTGAATGTCATACAAGGAGCCTTGGAGAGACAACGTGGCTCTCCATGTAGAGACATGAGGTTTGGTCTTGTCTGCAAGTTATGTCTTGGTCTGAAGGCAGCTCTTTATTGAACTATACATGGGCCACAGGCATCTGGACTAGGAAGTCAAAGGAAGGAGCAGCATCCCTTGTTTGCTACTGGCAGCAGAAACAGCAGTGCCTTTGGTATCCATGTGCACATGTACACATTTTACATGTACCGGTGACTTTTTTATTTCCCTTCACTGGCCATAGAGTCAAAACTAAAGAAAAAAAGTCTGAAAGTTGGAACAGGATGATTGAACTGGAGTGGACGAGGAGGAATTGAGGAGTAAAAGTGACCTTCTTACTGACAATCCAAGAAATTGCCATATTTACTCAGCTCAGCAGAGCAAATGATGGCAAAAAGCGGACCAGATCCTCTGCCAGAGCGTAGCTGCATCACTCCACTGACTTCAGTATACTTTAACATAATAGTCATGTAGCTGGACTCTAATGGATTGCAGCCACATTGCACCGCTAAGAATCTTTACCTGGAGAAAAAGACTAAAACACTGACCTTAACAGTCTTAGTTTTGTTTTGTCCTGATTTCGCTCCAGTGTAAATGTCTTCAAACATACAAAACTGCTGACAAACAGTACAGTATATTTTGCAACACAGTATTAATAGACTTATACAATCTATCAGACATTAAGACAGATGTGTTATACTAATAAATACATTGACCAAAATTAAAGTGACACCAGTAGTACATGTGAAAGAACAAGAGCTGTGTGCTGGGTTGGAAAAATAGCTGGAAAGGCAGAGGGAAATCACCGTGCAAGAGGGGTGATGCAAGGCCAACTGTCTCTGGGTAACACCCCACTAGACAATGGCAGACTAAAGAGGTACTTTCAGGTATAAACCAGACCCCCGTCCTCTCCCCACCCACAACAGGAGAGGCAAACAGGAATTACAAGCACAGCTGACTTTTCTGTTTTGCTTTGACGTATGGCACATTCCCCCCAAAACGGGGTCCAGTCAAATTGATACCTCATTTTGGGTATGAGGCTGGGTGGAAGAATTGTTTGTGGTCCTTATGAAACATTCCATTAGCCCTAATATGAAATATTTTGCAGTAAGTTAAGGCTTTGTTTAGATTTTGAGTTGTGTCAATTTTTCAACAAAAACCCAAACCAAAAATCCCAAAATACTTTTTTTAAAACATTTTAACTTTTCCATATGCTAATCAGTTTCTGGCCTAAACTATTGTCTGAATTCAACCTGAAACTGGTAGGAGTTTGATCTCCTCAATATTCAACTGTCTGTGAATTTACTATTCATCAAGAAAAACAATCACTTTGATTTTGTTACCAAGAAACCTAAAGGAGAGGAATGACACAACAGTCATAGGAATTGCATGCTGTGGGAGTGAAAAGAAAGAGAGATTTATAAAACAATTGTTAACAAACATGACACACGCTAGTCCCCCTGGCATCAAGAAATAAGAAGGGGGAGACAAAAGCCATGTACAAATTAGGTACAAGGTAGCCATCGTTTCAGATTATAGCAAGAAAAATAGTTCACACTAAATAATAGAAGGACTTGCTAGAACAATTAAAAGATATATAACACAAAGAATGGATTGAACATTATAACATCACTCCAAGAATTACATTCATTTAATTTGCATGAATTCCTGAAACATCCCAGCCAGGCCTCACTGGGATAGATTTTTATACTGATGGTCAGCAGATACTTATATTGCCAAGGGTACAGCTGCAAAAGAAGGAATTAGTTGTAATTCACGCTTCCTCTTCATTCTGAGAAACATAACCAGTACATTAATAACTTGAATGTTACCTGTGTAGACTTTGAGTTTCCTGTTCTGCTTCGGTAGATAGTGCCAATGATAGCAGAAGCTCATTTCTAGAAGTCAAGTACTCCGTGTAAACACCTAAATATTTACCGGTATTTGGAGCTTGTGAAATGCCGAGGATGTTCAGTGTGCGGGTGAAAAGGCTGCAAGGGCATCTTATTCCACAGTATTTTGTCACACCAGATGCTGTCAAAGCAGCGGCAAAGCAGTGCAGGAACGGGTGCACATCGTTTGTTTTGCTGAAATTTGGCCTGTTCTTCATTCACTGAAACCCCCCCAAACTCCTGGGCTTTAACACTGTGTCCTTCACCCAAATTTCTCTTCCCGCTGTTAAAACACCTCATTTGTTTGTGTTAGGTGTCCTCAGATGGCTGACTCTTGCAGGTAAACACATGACTGGCACAGTCCCTGCTGGATGAGGCTGCCCGAGCTGCAGGGCTAGGGGGCACAGGGACAGGCCGCCATGCAGCATGGCCACAGTACCAGGAGAGTTTCTCCATGATGACCCACTGCTACGGCAGGCGAAAGGGCAGGTTTAATTCATTCCTTCCCCACCAGAGCAGGAGAGAAACTGCCAGCCCTGCTGCTGGTGGCAGGGAGGGGAGGCCTGTGTGCCACCTCAGACCTGTGCTGCGCCAGGGAACCCTCTGGAGAGAAGAGGCCAGGAGGAGATATGTCCTCTGGGTGCAACAGTGCTTCGCTGGCTTCAGGACCCCTGGGGCACCTCACACTTTCCTGACATTATGGGGGCAGAGGTCACCATGCCATCCTGTGGAGCCCATGGGCCCCTGAGAGACTTCCAAAAGACAGAGAGCAGCCACCATCAGGGCCCAGCAGAGGTGCTGGGGCAGCGGGAGCTGCCTGTGGCTACAGGCAGTGCCCTTCCCGCCTCCGGGGTAGAGCTTGGGGGGCAAAGTCTGTCCTTCAAATGCAGCACCCACTTCAGCCCGAGGAAAGCGCCGAGAGGCACTGACTGAACTCCACGTCACGGGTGGGGTAGAGGGGTGTTCTGCAATTTGTTTCGAGTCTCTCACAGAGCCTGTAACACCTGCCAGGGCTGTTTCACCTGCTGAGAAGTCATCTTTCGGCTTATTTTTTCGCTCTTACACAGCATCACCTGAGGGCCTGGAAACCTTTCCTGAGGCGGTTGTGCCTGACAAGGCCAGTCGAGCCAGGAGCCGTGGAGCAGCTGGGGGCTGCCTGATAACCGAGTGGGATCACGGGTTATCACTTACCACATCTCTGCCTAGCAGCGCAGCCACGATTTACGCAGATGCAATAGGAACAGCAGCACTCCTCTGACCGTGCCTTATGCGCTCCGATGGCCACAACCTTGCTGCAACAGCGGGCAGAGGAGGGAGGGGTGACAGCACAGCACAGAGCAGGGACACTTTGGGGAGGTGAAGGAAGGGCTGTGGTGACGTCCTCACCAACCTGACACTGCTGGCAGCTGATGCGCCAGCTCCAGCCTCCGATTAGCGCTTCCCTGGCCCAGATGGCATGGGGGAGAGCAGATGCTCTGTGATTCCTCATGCTCCCGGGGAGGGTCATCTCTTCTACATGCTTCTGGGTCTGGGGAGGAAAGGTGACCCCGACTGGGGCCTGTTTTACTGCTGGCAACAGACCAGCAACTGCTCTCTGGATCTGCTCTGCTGGCTCGAGTTTCAAGCAGAGCAGTACTAATTCGCTTTGTCTCCTGATGGTCAGTCTCATTACGCATGCTGCCCTCCTAACTTCTTTGAGCTGTGTTTTACAACATGAGGGCCCAAATCCTTTTCTGCCCCTTTTGTGTATGTGTACATACACATCTGTCCAACCAGACAGATGCTGATTTAGCAGCGCTGGGAGTGAAGAAGAGGAAAAGGAGAGGAGATGGGCTTTCAATGCAAGCTGGTGTACCCCAGCCTGTCTTTTTTGGGCCGGAACTCACAGAACAGAAACTACAAAAGACTCTGAGAGTGATCTAATCCTGTCCCTAGGCCAAATCACAGGATCATCTCTTCTTCTGCTGTGCCTGAGAGTCATTTGTCCAACATGATCTTAAAAGCCTCTGATGTTCCATTCCCTGCAACATCCCCAGGTAACCAGTTTTAGTGCTTACTTATATTTATTGTTGGAAGATGTTTCCCTACGTCTACATTCTCTTGCAAGAATGACACTTTAGTCCTTTTCCCATTCACAGGAGTTGTGGAGAAGAGTTTAATTCATTTATTTTTACATCTTACAGTAAAATGCTGGTCATGTGTGTGTGATCAGCCATCAGAGTGCCTTGGGTACCCAGACCCAGGTCCACATGTACAGGATGGCTGTGCCCTGACTGGGTGGCAACTATCCCTCCTGTGCCCCTGGTTTCTCCAGCATGGACAAACATACTCAAACCTCTCTCAGTGGCAGGGCCCGCTGCTGGCCCCACACAACAAC
>NW_009200467.1:9554-10520 GCF_000690835.1 Fulmarus glacialis
GCTGCCACAACACAACAGCAACAAATAGAGAGCAAGTGTTAACTGGGACCCCAAGGATGAATATGTCTTGCTCTGTATGTGTCATACAAAATGGCAGAATTTGCTTCCATGGAAGACAGTCTGTGCTATGTATTATCCAAAAGTCTATGGATTAATCTCATCCTCTCGGTCTATGTACAAAGGTGCATCTGTAAATATTGCTCAAGACAGCACTCTTTATCTTCAGAGTAGTAGAGCTGCTGTGATTTAATAAGGTTTTCTTTGATTTTATGAATATTGAATATAACCCCTTTACAAATCTTGTGTATGTGTACTGTGATACTGCAAACTCCAGCGATTTATTCACCCTCATTGTGCAATCATTTTTTAAATAGTTTTTAAATTGAATACAAACACTTTATCCATATGATGGAGGTACATATATTATGGCTATGGTCCTTTTTGCTGAAAGCTTATGGCTGAGAAAAGTCACAGAAAGGTTTGGTAACTGGAAACATGTTTAATAAACGTAAGGTATTGCTATTAAAGAAAATAGTTATCCATGCTGTATTTTAATTTAAGTACTTTCTATAGGAGCAGTTCATAGTAATTTATATAGATTGTTATTAAATAATAACAAAAAGTCCTCTTACATGAAAAGTCAGTTACCTGCAGGAAGAGGTTTCTATTAACCTAATAGAAAGTAGAAGGTTTAAGGCCATACTCCTGTGAAGGATCATCAGCTTCAGTACAGTGCTCCTTGTCTGCTCTCATCATCTAGTGGGAGAAGAAAGGCAGTGATATTTTCCTGACCCACTCAAAGGGTGTGTTGACCTGATATGTATTGGTGAGCAGGACTTTGGAGGACTGTATGAAAATGTCCCAATAAAAGTACATTGTTTAAATGAAAGTTACTTTAAGAACACACATGGGAACCTTCAGATCCCATATGCCAAGGAATAATTTTTAAAAAAGAATTTAAAAAAA
>NW_009200468.1:0-20802 GCF_000690835.1 Fulmarus glacialis
AAGCTGAATGTCCTTGACTAACCCTGCTAACCAGGGTACTTAGCAACAATTAAAAACATCAATCTGTTATCAACATTCTTCTCATACTAAATCCAAAACACAGCACTAGGAAGAAATTTAACTCTATCCCAGCCAAAACCAGGACAGATGCTTATAAATAAAGGTTCAGCTTTAAAATTATAAAACTTCTCTGCAGAACGGAAATCAAGTGGCATGACAGGAAGAGACCTATAGACCGAATGGGGTGGGGGGAACATCATCACAGTTTGAATTCACAGGATACCCAACTATTTTTAAGATTAGTGTTAAAACAAGGGTAAAGGCAAGCGCTACAGGAAAAGTTCAAGACAATACAAGAACGCTATCAGCGTCTTGATATATGTCAAGAAAGGTAATCAGTATTTCTTGGGGATAAATTTCTCCCAGAGTAGAAATCTGGCACAGTACTATCCAAAATTTGGAAGGACACACAGTGCTATGTAAATCTTTGTTTCTGAAAGCAGGAAACAAAGCAGATCCTTTTGAAGTGTCCTTCAGAGGATGGCGAAATAATGAATCATGTTCTCTGGATACTGAATTCTGCAATATTTACCTAAGCAGTCCTTCATCTCTTCCTCAAAAACACTTTATTAATAAGAAAAATTCTCTTTAAAATTTCATCTTGAAACTTGATTTCTCTATACATTAGTTTATGCACTCAAAAATTTAGCCAATACTGTCTTTGTCCATTTCAAATCGGATATATTAATCCTATACCTATTCTATCTTTTTATCAGTCCCTTTGGATGAAGGAATCAGCAGGAGTACTTAGGAACTAACTACAATTTATATACTCCTTCCCTACTATTTTTCCCATTTTGTAGCATGTACACCCTTCTTAGTTCACTAAAATAATTCACTGTTCTGGCTTTCCTTTTGTCTTTCATCTTCATTGAATGTAAGACAATTGGACAGGTGCATTTAACTCCCTCTATAATATTCAATAAAAAAATGAAAAAATGTCACTGGTATTTTCTCAGTTTTTGTTTTCATAAGGTTATGGTACTAAAAAAACTTCAATAGTTGTTATTTTGTTATCAGACTAACAGAATAAAGTAGAAAAAGTGTTTAAGAAATACATATCAACATTTTAGGACTGATAATTTGGAGGATTTAAAATAATGAGCAAAAATAAAAGCACAAAGTCATAAAAGATGAGAATGAGTAGTATATTTTTAATGAAGAAGACTATAATAAACTGGTTTTCATCTAATTTCATCTGGTTTCAATCTTAGAGGGTTTTCACAGTAGTAATACATTAGATTGTATATCATGGTTATAAAGAAACCTGTCAAAAAAAAAGATTTCCCCTCATGGTGTAAGATAACAATAATAAAACACTAGTACTTTTACATCTGTAAATATTAAAATAAGTCATAATTAATAATTTTAACATTTGTTCCTCTATTGTAAATTGTCATCTGTCATTTAATAAGCATCAAAGGCAAACCTTTAAAGGAGCTGAGTGAAAGACTTTCATTTCCAAAATCATTTAGTATGATTTATATGAATTATACCTTCACGAACTCCTTTTTAGGTATTTGGTTTGGTTTACCAAAGGCCATAACGCTAGCCAAGCTACTTTGAAATCTTCCCTGCAGCATTTACTTGTATTTACATTTACTTGAACTAAGATGAACAACTCTAAAATGTTAACAAGGTTTATCTTTTCTGGAAGAACAGATAAACATAAACAAAAGTCACCTTTGCTACGTAAGGCAAGAGTCTCTTAAACCTTCCGTATGGACTGCATAATGATGTCTTGAATTCCTTCAGCTGTTTTCCCCATATTTTTATACAATCTTTCTACCTCTTAGTCCTATAACCACAGCACAATCATAAGGCTGCTTTTACTCTGAAAGCCTTCAAGAAGGAAAATTTTGCCAATATCTGTAGCTATTCCTGTGGCATATGATAGATGGTCATATTCAATTACTTAAAGACTTCCTTTTTTTATAACCTCTGGAGTTCTATTCTAGAACCATCAGTGTGCCTGAACATATTCAAAACATTTTTTGATTCTTATGATGGGACAGAGAAATCCTTTGATGACATACTGTGTCTTAGTGTTTACAATTCTGCATGAAACTGTCTTAATGTAGCACTGGTCTAATTTTAAAAGATTAATTCAAGCTTCTTTTAAAGTGCTCATAAAATATTCTGATCTTCCAAAATTACATTATTTAACTGAAACACTTTTCTCACTAGTAGCTTTATTATATTTTAATTTGCTCATTGTTTGGAGGGTATTGATATGTTTCTAAGAAGCACTGATGCTATGTAGAAAAAAATCAAAATAGAGAGGAAACTATTTTAGTATGAATTCCTTTAATATAGCTTCATACTACAGTTTTCATTTGGTTTACTTTTTTATGGCGGTTTTTCTTTTTTTTTTTTCCCCCTCCATCTTTGCATGCCATGTAAAGTTCAAGTTTGCACATACAGTATTAAAGGCTTTAGGATTATGCCATTCAGTGACATTTTAAAAGGTACTCTAAGTACTTTTCAAATAGTAAGCCACCCTCACGTGAGTTAATATTTTTGTCTTTATCAAAGCAAATTATAGTCATCACACAAGATGTTCTGGTCTCTGGAACATTTTAAAAATGGATTTGACCTGAACTGCTAGAAGCTTTGGTCTTCATCTAGGTTACAGTTAGAAAGAGTTTGACATCGGAGAAATAATATAAATCATCCAGATATATTAGCCAATAATACGATACTTCTGTTAGGACATCAAAATATTCAGTTTGTGCCTTCCAAGTATTCCCTCACTGACACGAAGGAAAGCACACCAGGTCCCTCCTGACTGCAGAAGCAAGGCAAACCTAAGTATATTTGTGTATTTGGAACTACAAATATACTGTCCTAATCCAAACTCTGACGAGCACAGAGCTACTTAACAGGTACACACCCAACCGTGTGTCCTGCTTCATCTTTTATTTCCTTTTTTGCCAGCCAAGTACCTCCGCTTTACCACCTTCATGCCTTTCAAAAAAAAAAAATTTAAAAAAAAAAATCATACTGTCTTGTTAGTGCCACAAGCCAGTGTAGCCTACCTGCACACATACTTCAGAAATTCCTCAGTAACTTTGCTCATAAGCGAGTGGGTTTTAGTACAGCTTTTTTTGTTTGTTTAATAACTTATTTCTACCATATACAAAATAGAAAAATAAAAAGGTCTAGTAGGAAATAGGAAGTAGCTGAAACCTTGAAGTGTAAGCATGCTGGTGTTAGAAAGCAAAGTTGCTGTACTGATCCATAATGAATACCCAAGGCAATAAATAGCTTAATACGTAACAAGAAAGTACTAGAATATTCACTTTATAGAACTAATCCACTGACATGTGATTCATTAATTATCTCCATTTGATCTTTTCATACACTGTAATTGACTGCAGACAGAATGTCATAGAAAGGCACACAGAAAAGTAAGAAGTTATACCTGAGACCTGGCTATGCTAGCTTAACTGTCTGCTAACACTAACAATGTTATTTTTAAGAGCATACAGGTATAAACACAATCTCTGTTTATCTCAGTAATTTTGACAACTCATACTATTATTCCAAAGCATGGTTGAAGTAATTCAAAATAAATTTCTACACATCAGCTGGAGGCAGTCTGAACAGAGTGATTTCAGAAAGCTTAGTAAGTACTTTTATTTTGTGGTAATAAGTAGAAGTGTAGGCCTTGGGGGCTCAGTGTTAAAAAAAGGAAGAAAAAAATTTCTTGTATATAACAGGAACATTTTAAGTGATCATAGTGATGGCCTAAAGCGAGTAACACTTTGCAAAGGTCTCATGATATAACAATATCAAAGATATTGATTACGTGAGCTGCAGAAGCACTAAAGGACCAAGTTCCCTTGAGGAACGTACAAAGGATACTATAATTACCTGCCACTGAATCAGCTTTGTTACTATTTTCCTTTTCATTTGAAATTGAAATTATTTATATAACATTTAAGATTGTTACTCTCTATAACAAGGCTAAAAAGCAGCACTCACAGCTCTAAACATCTTTCAAATGTCATGCAACAATGCCAACTGCAAATTGGCACTACAAGCTAAAAACACAGCTAAAAAGTAACCTTTTTATTTAACTTGTAACGTTAAAAGTTTATTTAACTTTACACTTTCTGGTCGAAGACAATCTTGTCTATTCTATAAGGCGGATACTATACGAAGTACAAAATGATTGAAAAAAGGTGAAGATATGTACTAAATATAAGCAGGTACGCTGGAATAAGGGAGGCACGACTACTGGAAATTTCAATAAACAGCTTTTGTTAAGTAACTTGCATTAGGGTTTTTTCTTTTTTACGGTATGGTTATGTATTTTTTAGGACTAATGTAGAAGTTGCTTTGTCCAGTTCTTAAATAGAAAAGAAACAGCTGTTGCAGTAGCTCAGAGTAAGTTGCATATCACTTTATACACATGCTTCCTTGTATTAAATTGCCATATTTAGGTGTGGGGTACGATGTTACCTCATTATCAAAACCAGGACTTTCTTATACAGGAAAATAAACTATGGTAATTAGACAATATTCTTCATTAATTCTATTTCATAGTTTGTGATATTGCTGAAATAATAAATGGTACTCACAGTTGTTACAGCCTATAATTATATCTTTCATCCACAATGCCAAAGATCACACTAAAAATTTTGCAGTTTAAGACGATAAACATTTTTGACATCCCAATTCATGACCAGGATTACACTCTTCCTTTTTAGTTATCAATTAATAAAAGCTAAAATCTCTTCTTCCTCACGCAGATGAGCAACTTAACAGCAAGTAAACAGATAGCAGTGTTTCTTAACATAGTTTGGCTTAATTATAATGAGGTATATGAGATGTTGCTCAAATACTGTTATATACCATGAACTTTTATCTCAGCTACCAGATCAAGAAGTTGCTTGCAGTATAGGTTCTTAATTAGATTTTTATTACAAAATTTAAATCATTGCCCTTTGCATTTAAAATTGAGCAGATGAATAAAGGGATTTCCACACCAATTTTCTTTTAACTAATTGCAGAGGTTGGTTCCGTTTCTCTAAACTTAATTAACCATGCTGACTGAAGACTGAAGTTCATAGAGACTCCACACTTTCAACAGGCACTGAGGACAATGAGAGCACAGAGTTCTCAAAATCCTGAAAAGCTGAAACAGATGTTCTTGCTACTCATCTTGAAAGTTATAAATGCAAGAAAAGAGTAATGTTTCTTGTTGTTTTCTCAGCAAGCTGACAATAGTCAGTGCTAATATACTAGTGAGTCATAACATAATGTACACAGATTCTGCCTTTTTTTTTTTTTTTTTATGTTAAGAAATTAGATGGCCCCCGTCATCTGAGTAAATGATAAATAAAATATTATTTATATGGGTGATTCACTACTAAAAGTTTTGTTTAAGCCCAGGAGGTAGGCGCTGTTTTTGTGCTCTGACGGTGAAATGCTTCTGTGTTATGTAATAAGCCTTCATAGCACCAAAAAGAAAATGTATTTGAAACAAAAAAAATTACTTTATATTGCATGCTACTGTATAGGGAAGTAAGGGGAAATCCAATCTCAAGACAATTTTCTGAAACCAGAAAGAAAACAATGCAATTGCCAAGAAAGCAATCAGACACTTTTTTTATGCTACCTGTCTTGATTTTTAATAGAGATAGCTCTATCTCTCAAGACACAGTTTGATACCAAATATAATTTTTTTTTCTGAGTACAAAGAACTTCAAATCGTTTCTTTTAGAATGTATTAGAAAAAAAAAAAGAAAGAAAAAAGTCATTTACATTTAAGATATGCAAGGAAAAAAACCCCCACGTGTATTGAAATTGTGAAATCTATTTTCTTGCTTCTCTGCATACAAAATGGACGGTACTAATACATCTAAGGAATCTGTACTCATAATTACTCCTCGTGTTTTAGTAATCCTTTCATCTACTGGGAAGTATAGAAAAACTGTCTTTTTTTCTTTTTTTCACATCCTCCTTTGAAGATAACTATTAAATGTAAAGATATTTTATATTTTTTTCCTACCCCATTAACATGAAAGCTAAAATTACTTGGAATCATGGGTCATGTTGAAAAGCATCAGGAAGTCAAGAAAATGTGACTCTGATATTGTTTCACACTAATGCCTATCTTACGTTACTGTATAAGCTACTAGTGACCAGCATTTCTGGAGAATATTCAATTTACAGAAGCCTGAATTCTATTTTTGTCTATGACCTTGAGAAAAGAATGACTTGTAACCATTTTAGTTTCTAAAGAATCATTAAAAAGACTGTTGAATTTTCCTTTCATTTCCATAAAATACATTTTGTCTTTTGAGTCTTAATTGCTTCATTAATACCATATATTATTATCTGAAGTAGTAAACAACGTGGAAGCAATGTTAGGTGTTTATTCCTGAGAGGCATTTTCATCAGTAGACTGAATGTAATACATCTTTTCACTTCAGAAAGCTGACATACCTTAATGCTTTATCATATGACACTCACAAAAATGTAATAAGTAAAAAACAAAATTTTAAAAAAATCATGCTTAAAAGGAATAAAACTTTACTTACTGACACTCTAAATCTGGTTCATCTGAATAGATTATTAACTGCTAAATATGTGTTTTTCTACTCAAACAGATAATTTTACATGCTGTATATTTTTCAAAATATTTTAATTACAAAATTACAATTTTAAATGCCTCAGTATCATGATCTTGGATGATACCTCTGCATGAGGCCATCAGAGTCCCAGTTTTTGATCCCAACTCATGTGTGATATTCAACAAGATATTTATTCACTGAAAACTGAAGATTCACATCCATTCCTCTTTTTTGTATGTACCATTCAGTCCCTCCCAGTCTGTTGTTCATGGACATGAAAGTGTATCAGAAAAACAGAAAAGCACATGTTGTAGTTGTGCTGCAAGAAACAATACGATTATATAGACATCTACATGCAGGGAAAGAAGAATTTAACTCTATTACCAAAATAAAGTAAAGCATGTATCGACTCTTTTGTAAAGTACCATTCTTCTTCAAGACGGAAAAAAAAAAATTTAAAAAAATCCACTTAATAAAAAGGAGTTATATACCGAAAGGATAAGTGTGAATAAAACAGCCTTTAACAGAATGAGGCACTGGTTACCTTTGTTACTTATTCTGGTAACTGATCCAAGACTAAGTAGTTCTGCCTTAAGTACACAGAAATGTTTTCTACTAGATCTCCTCAGCCTAAGTTTGAAGACTACTGGACTTCACTACAGTTCTTCAAATCTACTGTTTTTCAAATGTAATATACCATTACTGTATCCCTCAATGGAAGACCACAAACAGTACTTTTTAGTTATTGCCTTACCTAAAGTAAAATGTTAATACTTTTTCCTTTCTTCTTGTGGATCTTACTCAACGATTCAAGAAGGAAACTCTCAGTGCACTAGTTGAATATGGCCAATACCACCCTACAATTTGGTGAAACAATGTAATAGGTCCAGCATTATTTTGCTGGATGGCCAATAATATCTTTAGAAGCAGAATTTTTTGTCAGTTTTGTTTGTTTGTTTTTCCTTCTCTCTCAAAGTGAATTCTGTTTACATATATCCTAAAAACAGAAATATAACACTATGTTATAGCTTAAATAATTTTCTGGGTTTTTTTTCTATGTCTCCTACTACTATTTAATGAAACAAAAAAAAATTCAGTGGAATCTGTTAAGAACTTACTTGCTCTAAATATATATCATTATGTAACTTGCAAGTACTTTGAAAGCCAGGTAAAATATTTACATATTTTTGTTGGGTTTCCCAGGCATTTTATCTCTTTATCTTGACTTACTTTCTTGCATAGTCCATTAGCCATATATTTTGTCAACTCACAAAAATAAATGAGGGGATAAATAAATAATGCATGGAAAACGCTATTAGTGGATCAATATATTCTGTGAGATTTTAGTCAAATATCTCAGTAAATTGAAACTGAACAAAAAATTCTGGCAAATAGATTTATAATTCATTTATGCTGTATTTCTAATTTAATACTGATAAGTCATAGTTCTATGTATATGACTTAGAATTACCCCTTAGCACCTGAAAACCTTTATAAAGAAATGTTACTTTTTTGTGATAATAATTGAGGTCCTGCACTTCTCACATGTTTTTACAGAATGAAAAATACTGATTCTTTCCCCCAAAATTTTCATTTTGCCCTCCCACCCCTCCAAATGTTATTCTCTAAAAGGATAATAATCTTATAGACACTAATTATACAGAAATTAATGCTAGTATTTTGGCATTGACTAGATAGGAAATGGTGCAGCATCAGGTATTTTCAAACATGATTGATAAGGAAAATAAAAGTACTGTAAATGTCAAAAAGGAAAATGACCTATCTCGTGGATCAGTGTGTATACCATACTTTACTTCCAGCATATTGTTCAAACACTTCTTTGAATACAGAATAATGATTTTCTTCATAGTATGTAAACTTCTGAGCTTGTTACAGAATAAGACCATAGCAAGAATACTTTCATAAATCCATTAGAACACTGGGAATGTTTTAACATGTTTTCAATATTTCATGGCAGATGATAGGCCACAATGTTCAGGGTTCTTAAGGAACTATTTTATTAATTCTTTTCAGAGGTATTAATGATGAAGAGGCACAAGTACACATCTAAAAGTAGGTAACAATCCCTAAAACCTAAATAACTTGTCAAAATCCGATGTATAATTTGTGTTACACATGTTTATAGCCGACACCTCTACTTCCTTCAAACTGCACCAGTGCCACCGTGTCCTTCTGACTTTCTGTGGCAATTTGGCGGGGGGGGCTTGATTTGGGTATTTTGGTGGAATACTGCACAATATAGACTGCAGGCTATCATTTGTTTTCACAGAAAAGAGCAGTGGCCCAGCTGTGCTCCCAAAAATCCTATTCAGGACGAAAAGGACTAAGCCCCTGACTTAGTAAAGTTCTAACAAGAAATTAGTATGAAAACATAGGCAGTCACAATTAATAAATTAGCATGTGTGAGGAGTGTAATAGCCCTACTAAGTAACAGAGCCACTATATTTAATGACTATCAATTAAACAAATGGAGCCAAAAGCATAAACAGGTATTCGCTCTTTCGGTGATGGACCACATAGTGTGCACATACTGATGAGACTTGTTTCTTTTATACTAGACTGGCAATTTTAAACAGGGGTACATGGGTTAGCAAAGATGCAAAGTAGCAAATTACTTCTGAGGTAAACACAAGAAGCACTTAACTTCTGATCTCAAGGTAATTAAATTTATTAGAAACATGGACTTGAAGCCTTCTCAAGTCTACGGTAACCCAGTAAAGACCTTCCAATCAGTGCAAGTCAGGCATCCTCATGTCTTCAGATGTCTGGGTCAATGCTACTTTCAGCATTTGTTCTTGCTGCGTATTATTTTATAAATAATATATGCAAGTCTAATTCTGCTCAGACTATGTCAGACAAAGCTATTTGACATTGCTTGTTTTCTAGAAAAGGGATTACTGCTTTATGTCAGTAGAATAAAGCTCTGTGGGAAATCTATTTTTCCTGGTCAAGAAAAGACTTTAGTGGATACCAAGTGAAGGACACCACTCTAAGTACAAAAGAAAAGTAGAAATTATGCAGGCAGTATGACTGGAGAAGAATGAGGGAGAAGTGCAAAGCGAGTTTATAATACATGTGCAAAAAAGAGCTGACACACATATCACTGGTGACGTAAAAAACTAATCACCAGCATCTACTATCGCATGCTAAGATTCACAAAGCTGGAATCTACTCATTTCAATGCTTACTGTCATGCTCGCTGTCCATTCAACTAGGGAGCTAGTAGACTCTCAGATCTAGAAGTGAAGGTCAAGTCTTGCAGTTTTAACAAATTGTATAGGCAGGTATTTGATTTACTCTCCAAAAGAAGACTTTGCTTGCAAGATTTTTTTTTTCCCTACCCCCTCCCTCTTCTGATATGCTGTAATCTTCCAAGAACTCAATGACCTTTCCATCTTGTTTTTTTCTACTATGCAAAATACATTACACATTATAATTCACATTCTGTGTGGCAGATTGGAAAAACATTCTGTTAGTTATAGTTTAAGTTGTTTAGATCATAGTTCAATAGGTGGAAGTATGTGGGAAGACACATAATGAGCGATCCAAACTAGGCAGCTGCAGGCTGTGCTAAGCTTGAAGGTCGTTTACAGAGATAGGGAAGTTTTGAGAAACTGAGTACTTGGCAAGAAATCAAAGAAGTTGGACTGAAAAGCAAGTAAAAGAGGATGTCAGCAAGGACACAGATGTTACAGAACGAAGGCGCGTGGACAGAAGGCTAGCACAAATCATAGCTGAGTTACAAGCGCGTGAACAATTGCATGTAACCAATCATTATCTCACACGAGGCGCATGTATAAGGTTGGGGGCTATATAAGTGCTGCTATAAGCTATAATAAGGGAGAATGACCATACCCACATTGGGACTCATCATTACTCCGGTACCGCAACTCCCACTCCGTCGTCAGATACCGATCCGAACAAACTCCGGCAGAAGTATATTAATTACTCCCTACCATTAAAGCAAGCATAGTGAAAAAGACTGGTGGCACAATGCTGACTGGCAGAAGGTCAGACATATTGCTCATAAGAACTAAAATGAAACAATATTCAATAAATTCATTATCTCAAGTGCAATAATTATAGCATATAAAAACAATAAATAAACTTTTACATGAGGAATACTAAACATTGAAAATATGGTAGCATATATCTATTCAAATGACAGCTGTGTTTGAACATCACTGGATTTTTCAAAGTTTCTAGAATTAATTTAAATCTGGATTTGAAGCAGCTATTTGATATGAGCTTTGAAATATTTTTTTCTTTTTTATTGCTAAGTTATAGACCTATTTTTAGTGCATTGGTGGTACAGCTAATCTGTCTTTATTAAGTTTTATCATTAAACAAACTCATAGTCTACACTTTTAAAGAAAAAGCAAGCCTGGTTAAGAGGGAAGAGTTGAAGCATTCTTACCCATTCTCCATTAGCCAGACTACTCCGAAGGATGCATTCAGCATGACACTCATATTGTCATTTTCAGTGTGAGTTATCTTACTGATAACTGTGTGGTCACTCTGGAGATAGAGTTTTAACCCTACACGTTTTTAAAGCATGAAAACCTAAATTATATTCTTCGTGTTTTAGCACTGTTATTTAGTAATCACAGAACCACTGAAAAATATAGATGATCTCTGGAGATCATCTAATCCAACTTTCTCCTGAAAGCAGGGTTAACTTTAAAGTCAGATAAGGTTGCTTAGAGCCTTGTACAATCAAGTTTTGAAAATCTCCAAGAATAGAGATTCCACGATTTGTCTGGGCAACCACTTCCAGTATTTAATCACACTTTTATTTAAAATTTGGGAAAGTAGCTTCAGACAAAATATATCTGTACAATTCTAATTAAATACAAACCCCTATTAATTCGAAGAATTCATAAGTGCATTTTAAAATAGTTTTGAAATTACTTTGGGGGACAGCAACAATCTTGATAATTTGGAACTTTCTAAACTTAAACTATGGCTGAATGAAAATATTCCTTTTGATAGGCTAGTCCTTCACAAATTGTATTTGCTTTTGCAGAATACTGGCTTTTCATCAAAGAACAGAAATTGAAAATTACAGCAAAAAAATCGCACTCAGGAAGTTCTCAGTTTTGTTACTCTCAATTTTTTAAACCATATTTTCTTGAGAATCACTATTTTCTGATGAGTTCTAATTTAACCTAAAAAACCATTACTTTTATCTATGAAAGAGGTACAAAGATACCATTCCATAAGGACTTCCTCAATAGACCAATATATACACACCAGACTCAAAATTAAGTACTTGAGAAAAAATAATTTTTATGAAGATAAATAATACAGTAATATGAGTAGTTGCACGGTACTCAAACTACATATGTTCAGATGTTCCAGCATCTGGCTCTATGAATGTCATTGACCGACTAGTCTTTGAAGTAAACAGTAGAGAAAGTAACTTAAGTAATTAGAATAGAAATGTAAGTAAGTGAGCAGCAGAAACAGTGTTTTAATAAATGTTTTCTTATTCCATAAGCAGTCCCAGTAATTTGCAACTCGATTGCTTTTATTCAGCATGAGAGGCCTTTGTGACTATGCAAGTTGCTAAAATAAAGTACATAATACCTTAACATGGCACTTAGTTGTATATTACATAAGCATCGTGTTGCAGTGGTAGGTGGTACATTTTGAAATGTCAGTTATATGGTTCCACACATTTCCCAAATGGCACATCAACTCTTAACTCTTGCGTTCTTCATTCTGAATTCTATTACTGGCAACAGGACTTGTAAAGAGGTAATAATTACCTAATCATACATTTGTTGATTAATCTGGTTTAGACTTAATTAAATGGTAATTAAGTTCATTTCTTGTAGATTTAAGTACCCTCTAACAATTAGAATATGTATTTAACATACTCTATTAAACATAAATGAAATTGCTTGCATTAAGCAAAAAAGGCTCTTTTTTCTGTACACACATTCACATATGTATAAAAATGCAGAAATACAATGCCAAATATATGAAAGGACACATGGAAGGCATATACCAGTGTCAAATATTTCTAACAAAGCTTTAGAACAGTCTGGTTAATCTTTTTTGAAAGCAGTTATTTTCTGCAGATGTTGGGCCACCAACACCTTCTATGTGACTAAATTCAAACAAGTAAATGACCATGCTTTTTTTAATGTTTCTGCATGGGTTTTTTTCCATAAATCTCCTATTTCTCTATCTCCTCATTGCCCATTGACTGTAGAATTGTTAATTTTATCTGTTTTGGAAAAATTTGCAAACTAAACAATGCATTAAGATACAATGACAAAGGGTACAGGTGCTCAGAGCAACTCTCAGGCAGCAAATCAACTATGTTACACTGAGTAAGGACAACAGATAAGGTTCAATTCTCTCACTTATCGCCATGATTTGTAACAGCAAATTATGACAGGAGACTGTGTTCTTGAAGCAGCAGAATTCAGGCAATGCCTCCCCTTTTCTGCGCATGTGATTGTGAGAAAAAGAACAGTGGAACTTACCGATTACAGGCAGTATGAACCACAACAGGAAGCAAATTTGGACACCCTGGTACTTCTCATTTTCCTCTCCTTCTCCCAAATGCAAAGTTTTAACCTGACTTTCCCTGCTCTAAGCTAACTGGGCATTTACTTCAGTTTCTCTGCTTCCTCCGTTTCTTTTTGCCTACCAATCTTTCCTCTGATTACGCTCTAAAAATGCTTTTCCTTTAATGTCCCTTATGCCTTCACGTCTCTCTCCATTTAGCAGTAAAGTTCATCCAGTGAAAGTAAAATAACATACACCTTAGAGAAAGAACATTGTTTGTAGCTTCTACGTTGTTTTCATTGCTCCAGGAACCACATATTACTCTTTGCTTAGTAGCGCTTGGCGCAAGATTCCTACTCTATGCTGGTCATAATAGAAAGAATTAGTGCATAACTAGGAACATAAGTAAGTTGTCCTTCAGTGTTGCACTTGAAATAAGGTATCATGTTCCTAAAAGCATGGATCTCACCTACTGGTAACAGGGGCCTATAGTGTCTGGTATCAGGGGCTCAGGGCAAAGATGCTGAGGAATTTCCTTACAAAAATTCACTAAAGCATTGATTCACTGAAAACCGTATTTTCTAGCAGAAGAATGTATCCATTTCCAATGTTTCACTGAAATATAAATGAATCATCAGGTGCCAGCAAAGTTCATTCCAGTGCAGAGATAAGGATTTCTCTTTTTAATTCTCAATTGGACTGTCAGTGATTACAATTTCTTACAGCCAACTGTTTCATGTCCTTACTAAGGTTCATTATCATTTTGATCTGCTTTGAACCATTGATAAGAATAGATACCTTAAAGTAAATTGGCAAATAATTATAAACAACAGAGCTGAAAAATCCTTTTTTTTTTATTCACTATTAATGGGCATTTTATGATATTTTTAATTTTCCATTAAACATGTAAAATTCCCCTAATAAAGAAAACAGTTAACTAAATGTTAACCCTATTAGTGTTAATGAAAAAAATCT
Organism: Fulmarus glacialis; assembly: GCF_000690835.1. NCBI lineage: Eukaryota > Metazoa > Chordata > Aves > Procellariiformes > Procellariidae > Fulmarus > Fulmarus glacialis. Next base: position 14,163 of record NW_009200468.1, read on the forward strand.
GAAGTACCAAGTTATTTTCAACAAGTAGGCAGTAATAGACTTTAAAAAAAGCAATAGTATCTGCATTTCAGGTACATCTCTGCCTGCAGGACAATATGTTGTTAACTGTTTTCCTTCATCTTTTTATACAATATGCAAACCACAAATACTTCCAGTATTTTAAAACCTGGTAAGTTCCTACTCAAGATTAAACCAAGTTATACTGACTCTCAACAGATGAAACTTCTAAAAATGACTGCCACAGAAGTTTTTATCCAGGCTAACAAGCATGATCCAGTGAGGCTCTTAGACCTGCCCAAAAATTTAGTTATGCAGAATTTAGGCTCCCAAGTGTTAATTCAAAAGCTCAGTTTACTGTCATGATTAGTGACATGAAAGAAGACATTAGTGTCATGAAAGAAGTGCTTAAAGCTGCTACGCACTTCAGTATTCAAGTTGCTGAACTTGGAGCTATGCCTGTGCTCATATCTAGCTCGACCTGTGCTTCAAAATCAGAACTTCATACTGTGGAACTCAAGATCTAAAAGAGGGGAGGCACTGAGCAGGTAATTAAATCCTGGTCTCCCTCCCTTTTTCTAAGTGAGTATTCTAAGTGCCAAAACTACACAATAAACATCAGGGTCTCTGGATCCCAACTGAGATTTGTACTCTACACATGTGTAAAGGAACCCAGAAATATAGACATTGCAGAGTTTTGCATTTTACTCTGCAATCAGTTACCCTAAAATTTAGACATTACCATGACTTAACTTCCAGGCACCTAAAACTGCATTAAGCCCCACATACCAAGATTACGGGGCATTCTGGGTTCCCTAGAATAATTCAGTCTAATTTAAGCAACTTTTTTTTTTTTTAATAATGTATGAAAATATTATGCAATGTTTTTAAATAAAAATTTATTTTCATTCTCAGAAAGCTTTCTGTGATTTTCAAATTAAGATTTAATATTCTACTTGCTTGCATAGCAGCGTAAAAGGATTCTCTGATGTCCCTGAATTGGATTTCTTTTTTCCAAGCAGAATGATCCAGAACATTTTAAACACTAGTAAAATGGCTGTTAGCAATAAGATCGAGTTACTATGAATTCTTCCTATAAACCTTTAATAATAAAATAATCATACCATGATGATGCAATGCTACTGCCTGCTGTAACTGCCAAAAGTAGTTTTTCCATTCTAGAGGTATATTAACATGGTATTTTCAAATAGTGTGGAAGTTGCATTCATGTGAATATTTAAGAACATACAATGGCAAGAAGGACACTTTATGGGTATATTTTAAACATAATTTATGTTAGCTCACTTAAGGATTATCTTCTCTGTTAGTAGAAAAAAAGCAAACACAAACCAACAAAAGTATTTATCTAGTCTACAAGATGAATATTCAGGTTCCTTTACATGGTTTCCTAGAAATTGCACCACCTGAAGCTACAGTTAGTTGCTCAACTGGGAAGTACATCCTACCTGTATACAGCTCATGAATGTGAATAGCTAGCATGTTCCATTTCTAGCTGAATGTCTTAAGAGTGATTGACACTGAAAGGTCAGTATTTTTCAAGTATTATAGGACACACAAGCATTTAATTCTGTCCCTAAACTACAAAAATATTCAAAATATACAAAAATATGTAACAGAAACACCTGTCTGTAAATTACAATTGCTACGTAAAAACATGAAAATACTTCTTTCCTCTTTCTCCTACAACTTTATGGCTGCCTTGGATAAGTGGAAGGTCTGCTGCCTTCTGTTTGATGCAAAATAGATTCTTTTATGTAGTAATTATGCATACGATAGCAATGCCTGATTTGGTAGCACTGAACTCAGTTCATTTCATCAGCCGGATGAGTAAAAAAAAAAAAAATGACTTACTTTGACTAGGTTTACTTTGCCTTCTTTAATAGTATCATTTCATACCCTCAGTTCAAGGACTCAATTTCACTGAACTACACCACATTAAAGGATAAACAAAACAAAGAAGTTATTTGATTGTTGATAATTTTTTAAAAATATAGTATCCAGCAACAGCTTCTTTTTCTAGTCTAATACAAAAACTTCTCAGACTGAAATTTTTGACCTCTCTGACATTAAAACTGACAAAATATGCTTATGACAACTTGGAATTATATTATGATGATGAAGTGTGTTCACTGCACAATAGTATGGGGGCATTATAGTATTGCCATTATTACTACTGGAAAGTTCTCCATTAGATTAAACCAGTAACTGATCACACATATACTAGCAGATCTGCCATACTACAACAAAGGAGGGGAAGAAAAAAAAAAAAAAAAAGATAATTGTAACATATGCAGAAATGGGATAATAATAATGCAGAGGAGGGTATAAAATTGCAACTATTATTCAGTTGCCAGTGGGCAACAAGAATTTGATCCTTAAATTATTGCATATAGAGTTCACTAGCTCAGTACAAGCTAGTTATTATATTGTATTTGCCAATCAGCACCATACAACAGTATCTTAGCAGAGGACTAGGTTTCTTAGTGATGACTATTTACATATGCCTGAGGGTACTAGGGTCTGGCATTCAACCCTTTCATAATTTATAATCTATCAGATCCATTGCCATAATAATCTGACCTGTTGATGACTGCCTCAATACTGTTAATAGTACAGTTTGACTTAATCTTCCAATTTATCAGGGAAAAAAGTTAAGAACTCTGAGAGGGTATAAGCTATTTTATTTCTAATGTGGTTTTATAGCTCCAGTTTGTATTCTTCACTCCCTGACATTTTGCACGTCATATGGTGTGTTTCCTCAGGGAAAGTAAATCAGCTTCTCTCCTGGAGCACAAGCTTCGTAATCCACAAAAAAAAGTGCTTTGTTTGAAAGCAAAAGTACTGTACAGTTGTTATGGTAACTGGATTTTAAAAGGAAGTGCATAGTTTTGAGGGACATCTGCTTAATTCCCAAACAAATTCTTCACCCCAGCTGCCCTCAAAGGAATGATTTTAAATCAGTCTCTTGCAAGATGCAAAGAGTGACTTCCAGCTGAGAAGCTTAGCACAGCTCCCAACTGGCTCAATGAAAAGGATGATCCCTTTATTTCAGCTGGAAGAGTTGCAGTTTATAAGCCACAAGAGTCCTTGCTTATGTCTCAGTTCTGTTAACGTAAAGGGTGAATACATTGCAAGTCCAGCTGAGGCAGTACTCAGTGACTGTATGGTGCTAGAAAATTTAATTGTACTTGGCAGAAACAGAGTATCCTCTTTTCTTCCTGGACGTACATACAAGAATAAGTTCCAATGCAGGTATAAGGTCCTGTACAAATAAGGAAAAAGCATAAACGGAAATCCATCTGGCATGTGTGTGTGTGGCAAGGGCTGGAAATGGCAATGCTGATCATGGTTGCCACTGTACTGTCAGAATCTGTCAAAGAAGTTTTAATACAAAGCAGTGAACTAGGAATTGAAGTTCTTTCATATTTTTAAGGTGGCCAGTAATACTTGAATCATACATAATTGACAACATTGGCTTACAGTGGTCTTTACTTTGTGTGGGTTTATGTATTTTCAACAGCAACAGATGCAGGTTTGTTTTTTTTTTTTCCTGAAACATGCAGCACTTCACACGCAACATATATACACATACGGACAAAATTACACATGAAGAATATTCATACTAATGAAAAACTATACCAGGACTAATGGCTTTGTACGGAAAAAGTGTGGTCAATCAAGCAACAAAAAAATCATTCAATGACTCAGAACTACAGCTAAAGAGTCAGGTAAGAGTCCTAATGTTACAAGTGATACACAGACATACTAAGTAGTTCTTTCAAAGGAACATTTACCATCAAGCACAGACTGGAGTAAAGTAAAACAGACGAAGTAACTGAACATGCCAAAAGTCATGCATTATATTAACTTCAACAATAATTAACTATCTTCTCAAAGCTAAGTCAGTCTTTTACTGAATGAGATCCAAAAATACAAAGCCTCCTGTATCTTGTCAAAATATGAATGTCTTGAGAAAGACTAAAATATTATATAACAACAAAAAAATTCAGTAATCAGAAGAAGGAAAACTAAATCTGGATTCAACTAAAGCAAGGAGTTCCAAGTATGAGACCTTTAATGATATATTACATTGTAGCTGCTAAAAATACACATGCTTGTCACCCGATATTTTAAGTGCAACAGTTTTGGTTTGCATTCAAAAGTCATAAAGTCTTAACAAATGTACAAGTACTTAATTATAGTAAAGCATCGGTATTATTTTGTACTGATAAAAATAATAGAGAATCAATATGTATGAATAAGCCCAGGAGAAGGCATTCCTTATATGGCTGCTCCATGCCCTTTTCCTTTTTACTTACTTTTAATAGTGTCTTTCTGTTTTCAAAGCTGCTTTGAAAGATGGGCATCAGATGGCTATTTATACACGTAAACAATGTGCATCTTTTAAAAACTCTAAATTATATCTGGTTTATAAATACTGCCAACTTTCTGCACCTGCACTGAATCAAGCCAGATTTCATATAAGGAGAAATTGTATGTTCACAGATGCATCTTAACATTAAAGTCCATTTCATTTGCATGACCCTGGAGCCTTGTCCAAACAAGCTCACTTGAGCTTTACCCAGATGGTGGCCATTTGCTTGGGCTTCATTTATTACTATTCCCTTAAGTTAAGGCAGCAAGCCAGCTGGCAGAGAAGCACAGACTTTGCTGTAAAGATTACATGTCTTCATCACTGCATGGTAAATAAAGGAATGACAGTTATAAACGTGCTAATGTTTGCATCATTTTCTTGCTTAACCTACTGTGTACAAGCTTGTTTTGTGCCTGAAAATAATATACACATACATTAATAGACACAGTCATGAAAGGATTGCAGCAAGAGCAGAAAGGAGCTGAATTAACAGCACACTAGTGTTTCCGCCTAAGCCTAAAATAAAGCTCCAAATTCTAAAAGCAACTAATGCAGGAGAAAAATCAAAATATCAAAGACGAAGATGTTATGAAGAAATAAACAAGTTTTTCAGCAAATTCTTGTTCTAACTACTTAAGCAGATTAATATGAAGCTTTTTCATTTTAAAATATTCTACTATGGTAGCATTACTAAACAGATGAATTAAATATACCAGCAAGAGTATTTCACAAAGTTTAATATTCTGTATCTTAGTATATATGCAAGAAAAACAGGTAGTGCTGCCTGCCTGAAACTGATACATGTTAAGCTGGAAATTTTTACCAGTGTGTAATTGTGACTCTTTATTTCACCTCTGTGAAAATAAAATACTATCTATATCCCTAAAAGTTTTATATAAAAGATATCACATTCATTAAATGTTAGTAGTATAATATTCTAAGTTCACTATCATTTCACAATTTTGTTATTATCATGGTATTTTCCCTAATATAGCACTTGTTATCATATGCAACCCACTGAGCTATGCCCATGTTTAAAATAAAAATAACAATAAAAAATAAAAACACCTCCTTCAAAACCATCTAAAGATAGTGTAAATATTATACAAGGTATACACTAGTAGACATAACATATACCTGGCAGCTTGTAATACCTTTGTATGAGGAGTGTCAAGTTCACCACCACTGTTTACTAGGGAAAAAATTTAAGTCACTAGTTTATGACACTAAACAATATAGAATAAATTTGTATTACACCGGCAGCAGCCAATGCATATTCAAGTATCCAGCATTAAAATAAATATAACCTCTTATATTCCATCAACACTAATGACATCAGTACCTAAAACATTTATCATGTTCCTGAATTATTAATTTTCAGGTAGCTAATGAATGGACAACCAAACCATTAAATGACACTAGCTTGTTTCACAGATCTAGTAGAGAACAACTTACTCATTTTAAGACAGCTTCTGAGCTTTTAAAAATGTATCATTTCATACTCGAGGAGAGCAAGTCCACAACAGGTTTAGAATTTCAAGTGAATGTCCAAATTTTCTAGCTAAAAATTTAAGTTTTGAGTTCTTTTCTTTTTCCAGAAGGCCAACTGTATGATAAGTCTACATCCAGAGTTTTACTAAATACAAAGGCTTGACTGAACGAGGTTTCCAATCACTTCCATGTACAAGTTACATAGGAAATCAGAGCCCAAACTTTAAACTGCAACAAGCAGTAGGAAAAGAAGTACCTACCTCATATGAAACACAACACTCAATATGTGAAAGGGGCACCACATCCCTACCAAATTGCACTGAGGACTTACTTGGAGCACCTGGCAATGGCTTTTCCTCAGCAGAGCTGCGACCTGAAGCAGCTTCTCCCAGGAAAGTCAGGAACTCCCTTCAGCAAGGTACCACCAGCGCTGTGCTGCCTCAACGCCAGCAAAGCGCCAGAGGCGATGTTAAAGCCACACCGCGCACAGCTGCTCTGTGTCAGCATCTGCCTGATTCGTGTGAAGGTGTGAGGTAAAACTACTTCCTTTCTTGGTTACAATTCACAACAGCTTAGGTAAACGGGCAGGAAAACCACTTGATTGCCTTATCCTGTAGTGGGCGTGCGCCGCGCCGCAGAGTTACCTCAGCGAGCTCCGCCTGGAAGCTTCTAGAAGGCGCGGACCGGCGCGGGGCTGCGCGGCGCCTCACCTCAGTGCCTCACCTCGGCACCGCGCTTCCAGGGTGCGCGCGGGGT
>NW_009200469.1:0-1938 GCF_000690835.1 Fulmarus glacialis
GGGGCAGCGGCACAGCGCGCACCGCCCGCTGGGGGAGGTCTCGGGCCCTGGGGGCGGGGGTGGATCTTGGTGCGAAATGGAGCAACCTGTAGCTGTCCCAGGGGCAATCACACACGGGGATGACAGCAGTACCCACACACCACCTCAGCCGAGCTCCCTGCCTGGCCACACCGAGCTCTCGAGAGCCACCTCGCAGGAACGCTACTCGGCTTTACTGGAGAAAAACTGTGGCGACGCTCTTCATCTGATCATAAAGCATTAAAAAAGCCACCTCTCCAGCACCTGCCTCGAATATCTGATCTCGGGGTGTCTTGGCCTGAGATGATTCACAAGTTCTGAAAGCTCTCACTGTTCCTATTCACAACGCATTTGAAAGATTACAGATTAAGAAATGATTTAAAAACTTGTAAATGCCCCCATCTTTCCCTTCTGTGACAAGGCAACATGACTCCTATTGTCAAATGTGCAACTTTATGTACACGCTTGAAAGGCTGGCAGCATTCATGAGAAGAGAGATGACAGGGCACAAACATGGTTAAACTGCGTCTTGCCAGTGACAAGAAAAAATCCATGTACACTTTTTCCTTTTAAGACTGCCAAGTCCTCTCCTCGCCCCTGTACCTCAGCAACTTCCCATGTCTTTTTGTTAATATGAATTACCATTACCATGAGCTCCAGGAGCTCACAGTTCTTTTCCCTCCTGTCACTGACCTTCTCGCTCTTCAGTTTTTTCTTCTTCTACCCTCTACTCCGATTTTTCTTTCCCCTTCTCCCTGTCCCCATCTCCTAGGCTGTCGTACCAGAGCTCCTATTTATTTACTTCAGTCCTTCTCACCTGCCATTTCAAACATTTCTAGCCTTTTTAAAAAACCTGTAACTCTAGTTTCAATTTATTGTTTTTTCCACTTTCATTCTCTCTATAAACTTCTTTCACCCTCTTTTTAACCTCAACATTTTCTCCTCCGTTTCTCCAGTTTATTGTCTGCCATTATTTTTTTGTCTCCAGGCCAGCTCACCTTTTCTTTTCAGAGCTCCACCTTGGCTCTTGCGTCACGGTGAGATCCTGGACACACTGCACGAGTCTTCCACTAGTGCCAACCATCACCCGCTCCTCTAGGCCGAGCAAAGATCTTGGTCGTGATTCTTCAACGCCTCTTGGTTTCTCACGTCCGTTAAAGACTCCTTTGCTGCCCTTACAAGAACAAGTTAGCAGGTTTATACATACAGTATCCACCCAAGAGCTCTGAGGATACCATGAATGAAGAAAATTGCTCACAGAGGGATGGTATCTGCAATTAAAGCTAACGAACACACTCCGGGACTGTGGGAGAGGGGCAACAAATGAAAAGGGCAAAGGAGTTAGGATGATGGTTTGGAAATTACAGAGCTGTAGCTTTATGTCACTGCCAGGCAAGTCATACGAAGTAATAATTGATAAGTATTAAAGAGAACACAATACAAAAACTCATTAAGTCTCTGTGCACAAAGCCAAGTCTCCAATTTATTACGTACTTAGACGGCAAGGAACCAGGAAACACCGCTTTAAACTTTGAAAAAAAAATTACTGAAAAAAACCAAAAGAGCTTATAGTGAAGGATGGCACAGACAAAAAGATACATTTATGTAGTCGGAATTGGTAAAGGCAAATGGGGAAAAAAACCCGTCTCTCTTCATCTGGCAAGAGACATGGACACCACCACGAAACCCTGTGTCGTCTGAAACTGTTATTAAAAAAAACAGAGGAAGCAAGCAGCGAATTATCAACGTTTGCAAACCGCAGAAGCTCCTGATATCGACCAGGATTAAGGAAAGACGCTTGACGAGGTTTAAGCGAGCGAGACAATCCAGCGGCACCATCCCCGGGAGGGAGCGGGGGCCGGGGCGCGGCGGGGCAGGCACCCCGCGGCCATACCAGGCGGCCGCCTACTCGCTGCACGG
>NW_009200470.1:0-223 GCF_000690835.1 Fulmarus glacialis
GCCGGGCTCTGAGCAGCGTGGGGCCGCCCGAGGTGACGCCGCCTGCCCCTGCCCATGCCTGGGAGCCCCTCGGAGAGCCCGGATGAAGTTGCTCCCGTCCCGGCAGCCTCGCAGTCCCCTCTCCATCGGGCATCCGTGCTGTGGGTGTGCCATTGAGCGGACGGGGCAGTGGAGCACCCTAAGCCAGGTGTTTCTGGGAGGGAGGTAAAACGGCTTGTGGAAG
>NW_009200470.1:322-4086 GCF_000690835.1 Fulmarus glacialis
GGTCTCGTCATCTGTAACTGGTACCGTTGGTTTTCTCTGCCCTGACAGGGACGTCAATAAACCTGTCCAAGTCACGGCCAGTGGTACAAGTGTGTAGAGAGGAGGTGGTTGCCCTGCCAGCATCTGCAGGGCGTCTGTCACTGAATGCTGTGACACACAAGTGCTATCTCTCCTCCTCCGATCATTCTGTGTAAAATGAGTGAGGAGTTTTGCTCTGTTTCAGGGGAGTGGAGCTGGAAGCTTGCCTCTGCTCAAGCAATTTGTTTAGCATTAAAAAAAAAAAGTACCTCAAGATGTCAATCTGGAACAGCTTAATCGATCTGGATGTGGTTTATTGTTGGTGCTGTAGAAAAGACATGAACAAATCAATGTCTGGACCCTTTCAGAAGACAAAATTTGTGTGTTCCTGTGTCTCCTTCCATGTCTGTTGCTGGTTTTTGTGGTTCTGCATAAAGTTGTTTGTCTTCTTTAAAGTGCTTCAACATCCTGATGGGGATGAATAGCTACAGTAAAATATGTTAGATATATATGCTAAACTTACGTTAGATTTGTGTTTTGTTTGTGGTTTGGTTTTTTTTTAATTTGTTCTTTGTTTCTAAAATTACTTTCTTGTTTTTCTTGTAATTTCGTCGTTAGGGCAAACACTTTTTTTGAAACCCTATGATGCATTTCCGCCTAAATACTGGAGTATCTCTATATCATAATGGCAGCTTTATAGATAGGAAATTCCTTATTCTACTCAACTAACGCTGTTGTGCCTTCAGCACTTCTTTTTATTTCTGTAGGCTCCTGATGGCCATATTTTTCTGGAAGCCTTTTCTCCGGTTTACAAATATGCACAGGATTTTTTGGTTGCCATTGCTGAGCCTGTGTGCAGACCGACCCACATTCACGAGTACAAGCTGACTGCTTACTCACTGTATGCTGCCGTTAGTGTTGGCTTACAAACAAGCGACATCACAGAGTATTTACAAAAACTGAGCAAGACTGGTGTCCCAGATGGAATAATTCAGTTTATCAAGGTAAGACTATTTTATTAGCATTGGAAATATATCTGCTGCTACTAGTGAAAGCCTTTCCTGCTGCCTCTGCTTAATGGATTTTTTTTTTAATCATTAATTCATCAGTTTTACCATCTTATTCTATTCTGTCAGTATTTCAAGAGAGCAGAGGATTTATCTTATTTTTTGTCTTTTTTTCTATAGTATATTATTGCACAAATACTATTCCACAATATATCCTGGGTGGAGTTTATAGCTTTTAAAGGAAAAAAAGTATACCAAACTGTCTGTGTACACACTTTCAGCCAGTAGGAATTGTATGTGGGGAAAGTTTCCTCAGATTTGCACTGGAAGAAGACTATGAATGTGGGAAGCAGTCTGGAATAGCTGGATGCTATAAAACAATAGCTTACTATATCCTGCAAGTATGTTCTTGCAGTCTTGGAAGCAGATTGGAATTGGGGATAAAAACTGAATATCTGTGACTGGTCTCCTGCGTGAGATGATGTGTGCATGTTCTAAAAACATCTTTTCAGGTTTGTTCTGTAAGTATAACAACATTGCAAGTAAATATTTTATGATGCCGTGCTTCCCTGCGAAGACCTAAACTGCATTGCAGCATTTGGTCCCAAATGTAGAATCGCTCTTTTGCATATTCCTAATGACCGCTCTTGTTCGTTTGTAGCTGTGTACTGTCAGCTATGGGAAGGTGAAGCTGGTACTGAAACATAACAGGTAAGTGGCTTCTTCCTTAACTAGTGTGGCAGAGGAAGTCCTCCAAAGGCACAGCTGTGCATGGATGAGTGGTCGCGCTAGCTGTTGAGTCTTACAGCTCCCAGCTGAGTGTAGCATCTATCAATAGAAGATTGCTTTTTGGATTGTTGAATGTGATTAATACATTAGTCAATTAATTCAGTTTGGCTGTCCTGAGCTACTGCTGGTTAGCGTGACATTTTTAAAAGTAGGTTGCGAATTTGATATTCTAGCTTGTTTCTTTATTGCTTGGACTTACAACAGGTTTTCAGATATACATGTTTCATTCATTGCTTCCTAATTTACATGAGCCTGGCTGGATAAGTTTTTCTACGCCTGTCCTTTAATCTCGTGTATTCTGACTTGTAATCCATTATTCAGGAAGGATGAGCAAATCCAGTGGCAAGAGGTGTGTGCTTGTTGCTGGGTGGAATCTGATTTGTTTTAAACATAGAAGATAACGTTGGAAGGGACCTTGAGAGGTCAGCTAGTTTAGAGCTGACTAATTTTACATAAACCTGTGATTCTGTGGTAGGGAGAGGGAAGGGAGAGACAGCAGAAACCTGAACCCTACGTCTGCACCTTGCCTGTGTTTTCTGTTTCTCCTTTTATTTCTTCTGCAAAGTTCTGTGTTGTCCAACAGCCATAGACAAGCTCTGGGACTATAATCTAATGCTTTGCTTGTGCTCCTGCTTTTTTGAACCTGCTGCTTTGGGTAAAATTTACGCTAGTATTACTAGCAGGTTTTTGTCCTCTTCCTAGGTGTTTCTGAGAAAAAGGTTTCTCCCATGCCAGTTCAGACTTAAGTCTTTCTTGGCTCACATTTTAGCTGTGATCTCCAACCGGCATCATTATTGATGAATCTCCAGGGAGAAAAACAATTTCAGGATGCACTAATTTAAATTTTCAGATGGTTTGTGTTTTGGAGGTTTTGGGTTTTTGTCTTCTGGGCTTTTTTGGTCCTATGGGCAGGACTTTAAAACACCATATCCAATGTTTTCACAGACTCACGTCAATTCAGTCTCAAAAAAATTGCCTTGTGTCACATGTCACAAATAAGACGTGTATGAGAGCTGTCTCTAGGCCGGTCTGCTGGAGTTTTTCCACTCGTGTTATGTTAAAGAACATTTGAGCAAGGTGGATAACTGCAAAGTACATGATGCTTTTGGTGTGAGGCATCTTTTAAAAATTTTGGTTGCCATAATTTCTTTATTTTTAAATTACCATCCCTAAGAAGGGATACTTGAGAACGCATCTGGGATAGCTATATATTTAAGTATCTATGCCACTCTTCCTGTAAGTTATTCAGTTGGTTAGTTCATAAAAATGTTTTTCTTTGTTCTTTAATTTTAGGTATTTCGTGGAGAGTACCCACCCTGATGTCATTCAGCAGCTTCTGCAAGACCATGTTATTAGGGACTGTCGCCTGCGAAATGCTGAGGGTGAAGAAACAGAGCTCATTACAGAGACATTCACAAGTAAATCAGCGGTATGTTTGGGCATGTTTTAAAATGACTGAGTTAACATTAGATAAACTGTTGAGTAGTCTGGAGTGATTATTGTTTGTTTCTTGTATCAGCATTTGCTTTCAGTTCTGTCAGCAATGATCTGTGCCTCCTTAATGAGCCCAAATTTAGTGGGTGGTTGGGGGGTGTCTTTCATGAAACTTTTGGTGAAAATTCCTGTCCGTCTATTTCAGATTTCCAAATCCAGTGAAGGTGGCTTTGGTCCATCAACATCACAGGGAACAGATGCTCAGAATAAGCCAGATGTCCCAGCTGACTTATTTGAGTTTTATGAACAGATGGACAAAGATGAGGAGGAGGAGGAGGAAACGCAGACAGTATCTTTTGAAGTCAAGCAGGTATGAGTACTGTAAAAGACAATAAAAAATGTTTCTATAAATACATTAGCAACAAAAGGAGGGCTAAGGAGAATCTCCATCCTTTATTGGATGCGGGGGGAAACAGAGTGACAAAGTGTGAGGAAAAGGCTGAGGTGTTTAATGCC
>NW_009200471.1:0-4181 GCF_000690835.1 Fulmarus glacialis
ACTCTGTCCCAGCCAGAACCAGGACAAGGATCCTGAAAGGAAGAAAGAAGAAAATCAGACCCCAGGCTTCAGGAGAACAGGCTTTGGCCTCTTCAGCGACCTGCTTGGAGAAATCCCATAGGATACAATCTTAAAAACAAGAGAGGTTCTGGAGAGCTGGTTGATTTTCAAGTATCACGTCACTCAGGATGGTTCACCCTGATGAGCAGGAAGTCAAGCAAAGGTGGCGGGAGGCCTGCATGGATGGACAGAATGCTCCTAACAAAGCCAACATGAAAAGTAGGCACACAGGAGATAGATGCGTGGACAGGTGACTCAGGATGAATACAGAGACACTACCTGAACATACAGGGATGGGGTCCACCCCAAAGTCTATCTAGAGTTGATTCTGGTGAGGGACATGAAGGACAACAAAAAAATGCTTGTTTAAGTACAGCAGCAGCAAAATGAAGACTAGGTAAAATGTGAGCCCACTGCTGAATAGGTGAGGGGTCTGGTGACAACACAGAAAAGGCTGAGATACTCAATACCTTCTTTACTGCAATCCTTACTGAGAAGATCTGCCTTCAGCAGTCCCAGGTCCCCGAGATGCACTGAAAGTTTGGCACAAGGAAAACTTATCCTCGGTGAAAGAAGATCAGGTTACATTCGCTGTTCTGTGGGTGTAACCATTGATGGAAAATGCAATGCAGTTTTATTACAAAAGGTCTCTTCATAAGGATTCTAAGCCAACAGCAACAAGACACACAAGCTTTTTACAGGAATGGCTTGTTTCTGTTCTCTACTTTTCACTGGAAAACCCTGACATGAATCATCGTCATACCCTACTCTACCCATGCAGTCAGGGTACCGGGAAACTGTTCCAACACATGTTCTCTCAGTGAGAGAAAGAGTTACCAAGATCATGAAAACTTAAAAGTCAATATGAGCTGACAGTTTCAGTAATCATGGAGAGCCTTTGGGAGTTGAGACTTTTTTCTTCTTTCCCTTTTCATCAGCCAGTATTGTTATCCATTGATCATTATTCATAATGTAAAAATTATTCTGAAGCATTAGACCATTATTTATTTCAGAAAAAGAGATTTGTTCCAAAGTGAGTTGTTCAGTACATTTTCACAGAAAACTTTGGTTCTAGTCTCAGGATGGGGGCAAGTACAAGTCATACCTCAGCAGACTTGAATTATTAGGCAAAGTAAACAAAGGATAAGTTTGCCCTCTCTACTAATTCTCTATCCAGTTTTTCATATTCTTACAAATGCACTAGGGCCTGAAATTACTGCAGGGACAAACTAGACCTACTTCCAAATATTATGCACATAGAGTTCCCCCCCTCCCCAATTCAGTTTTGAGCTGCTAGGCTCATGTTTTAAGGAGATACTTATTGGTAAAATATTTGTAACTGAAAAGAAGATCCAGCCTTTATTTTATCATTTCATCTCTCCATGCAGCAAGTCATCCTGTATCCACAAAGTGTCTTCTGAAATGCAGATAGCTGCAACAACCACTCATCTGTGGTGCATTTCCATGCATCAACACAAGTTGTTGCTTTAGACTCTAATCACAGGACATTGTTTACGGTTAATTCTCTCTTGCCTGATGTCAATAAAATTAAGGAATATATACAATTAAACATGACAATTTAGTGCATGCACTTGTAATGGTTATATAGTTATAATGAAGATACTTTACTGTTCAAATTAAATAACAACAATGCTCCCTAGTAAGAGCTCCTATTGCTCTGTTTAAAGATAAATGCCAGGAGGGTTATCATTTTGCAGGAATTAAGAACCATGGCTGCAGAAGCAAGTTCTGTATCAAGAATTGCTTCTCAGCATTTGACTGAGCAAGTGATAGATTAGAATTTGTGTAAAGGAAAAAAACATTACATTGCAGTGTTCCTTAAGGTCTAGTTTGTCAGACCAGCTTGCTTTTCAGAGTGAGAAATGGCAGCAGAAGATTGTTATTACTAACAGTAGATACTTCGTCTTGATATTTCAGGTGAAAAAAATACAAAGCCAGTAAGACTTAGTAAAACAATGCAGTCAGAAACAAGAGCTTAGGAACAACACATACAAGCCGTACAACAGAGAACTAGGGATAAAAAGCTAGTCTTATCTATATATGAAGCCACTACCAAAATTAAGCAGTACTCAAGGCAAGGACTGAGTAGGACTGGCCTATTCTCTCCTTTGGAAAAGTAATTCGCAAAAAAGTGTAATTTAGCTTTTATTTAAGAATTCTAGCAGATTTGGAACAAGAAACATACCCTAGCATTTGCAACAACCACTTAATGATTTCAGGCATCATTTCCAGTAAGTAGCATTAACACCACATGTTTGCTAACACATCTTTAAAACCACTGCTTGGTTCCATGTCCCCCCCCAGGTCCTCTCAAAGACTTGCTTCATCAATCCAAATTTCAACTATATTGGGAAGGGGAAGACACCTGTAAATTACCCCACTTATGTTCTGAAGCTACAAATTTCCAAGTGTAAAACATACTGAACCATGTTTTATTTGGTTCATTGTTTTATTAAACTCTATAAAAGCAATTCCATGTCCCCAGTCCAATACCACTACGTGAAAAAAAAAATCATCTTGTTTCAAAGCACAGAGCAAAACTACATGACACTCTAAAGCTACAAGAAGTCAGGAACAAGAATAAATTGGAACATTGGCCCTTAATATGGATTTAACAACTCCTCCCTCACTGATGTAATTCACTTACGCAGCAGAAAGCATATGTTAAGTTTTCCAGAGCAGCAGTGGTATACACCATATTGTTGGCATATGGAATTTTTCAGTCCAACCACCACTTTAAAGTTATCCATTCCACAATAATATTCTCAGTTTTTATGCCCAAAAAGCAAGCTGCATGTAATTACTAATGGAGGCATTCACCATCTCTATACACATTTAAAGGAACAGAGAACAAAAGATTCCTTTTAAAGCTGATGGAAGAGACTGTTATAAATTAAGTCTCCAAATATAATAACAGAACAAAGAGATTATTCCATTCAAATCGGAAGCTGATTTATCACTTATGTAAAGATCATTCCTAACAGATAAAAGCAAGAAAGAAGTTTATTATGTGCTTTTGTTATTACAAAGTTGCTTTCTGTCTGATTAATCATTAATCACTCTTCTCCCTGTCCTTCCCATGCACACACCCTAATGGGTTTTATCCACTTTCTCAGAGCATATGGCCATGGTTTCCACAATACGGTAAATTATCCCCAAAGAAATTGCAGGTATATTGAAGTAGAATGTTCTATTTCAAAAAAGAAGGAATTTTTTATTATTTAAAAACACTCACTCTCCTAACACTAATCACAAGATTCTACTACACATAGACAAGACCTAGAAACCTATAATGAAAAGACTTATTCTCTCCTGAGATCATCAGGGCTTTTCTAGCACTCTCATTCACTTGTCACTAAGTTTTCAAGTTCTGGAGAGTTCAGATGAACGGCTGTAACAACCCATTTCTTTCAGCTTAAAGGTATTCCAATACAATAAACCAGAGATGGGGAGGCGCAGATCTATACACATCCCATGACAAGTTACAAAATTCAGAAAGTTACTACAACCCCTTGAGAGACATCTTTTGTGCTGTGCAGAAAATACTGCAAGGAAAAAGCTTACCTTTTTCCTTTCTTCTCCATCCTTTTCCAAGACACATAAACATAAATATTGCAAGCTAATTTTTTTCTCAAACGAGAAACACTAAGCTGTCCTCAACAGCTCACTCCTCTCTTGTGTACCCTGAGATACAGGCAAGTCAGCTATGCCAGAAGAAAACTTAGGGATGGGGAAGCTGTTTTACCATCCACTCTCCAGTCGGGCCATTTCTCCTCGTTCTAAGTGTTTAGTCATGTATTTGACTTTTCCCACTGCAATCATGACAAGGATTTCAAGGCAGGCTGCATTTTTCACAAATTCATTTATATAGGTGATTCCCAAACTCGTGGTTTGCAGGTGTTGGTAGGCAATTCACAGCCTGTCCAGGGAAAATGCACAGCTCTTTCTGCATGGCCCTGCAACCCCAGGCAACTCCTCAATTGACAGAGGCCCATGGATATGCACCCAGAACATGCCAGGTGAGTACCACTTCTCCATCCACTAGGATGAGATAGGACAGTTGCTGCAGCTACACATCTACAAGAAGGGCCGGAAGGAGG
>NW_009200472.1:0-13390 GCF_000690835.1 Fulmarus glacialis
AAAATACAGTTCCAAAGGTACAGAATGTTTGCAGTTAAAAATAACATAGTTTAACTGATTTCAAACTCTCAGCACCAAGACCAAATCAAGTAGTCAGTGTTTATATAAACATGACAAAATTCAGCCTACAGATGTACAAACGTACTGTTTATTTCAGTAGGAGCTGCATATATGAATCTGGGGGCGGGATATGTTTGATGAGGGCTTGGCTGGTGTGAACAGAAGCCTTAATTACTCCTATGGATGTTAAATTGGAGAATTCAGTATCGCTTCTGTAGGGGTACGAGATTTTGGTCAGCATTTCTCACGTGCATGAGTCCAGTCCTCCATCTTTACAATTTCTAACACCGTCTGGAGGCCCCGGCCCTGCAGCTGCTCAGCCCTTAGCTCCTGAGTGCTCTCTGGGAGGAGACCAGCAGGACCAGGGCCAGCTGGGATCCTCACGGAGGAGGATGTTAATTTAAAGCCTTTGGGGACAAACTTTACGACCCAAGGAAGAGTCACAGAAGAGACTTAGTTTAGCTGCATAGGTGGGATAGGATGCGAGGAGGACTGTGCTGTAGAGAGCTCCTGAGAGAAGTCCTAGGGTGGGAGGAGGGCTGTTAAAGGGGTCTGAGCTGGGCTCTCCCCAGCTTACAGCCCGTGGCTGGATCCCCAGTGGGGGGAAAGCAGCTGCTACATGGCTGCAGCCTGCAAGAGGACGAAACAGCTGCCGAGTCGCTCTGCAGCCAGAGGTAACTGTAAGGATTTAGTCCAGCTGTGAGCAGGAGGCAGAATTTCCCTTCAGGAGATGCGTAAAGTGCAAGCTGGCTGAATTGCGGTTGCTCTGGAAACCATCCTTTGAGTCTCTTTGCTCTAGTAAGTGTAATTTCTCAGTCATAACATTACACTAATAATGCTTCAGGTTTTAATATCCATTTTTAAAGACAAAAGAGAAAGGGGAAAACAGAATTATGACTGATTGCACATTCAAATAAATGAACATACATTTACCTGAATATATAACATGGTATTAACATTAATAAGCACTTCAGATAAGTCCTTTATCTGAAGGACTAATTAAAATAATTGGAAATGCATGTATTTGATGGTATGGGTGTCTAACCAGATTTTAAAAAATGTCTTCCTTTTTGCCTTGGGGTTAAGATCCGTGCAAAATCCGTTCACGAGCCTTGAAAAACAGTCGCAGTAGAACGGTGGAACCATGGAATATTTTGAGGGACACTTCCAAATCCTGTTTAAGCAAAAATATATGTTTATAAAACAACCTATTAAAAAGGGCATAAATACTTAGATGTTGTTTTTAAACTCATTCATATTTTCTTTTTTTATTCTTATAAGAATAAAAAGCCATCTCCTTCTCTATGTCTTGTAGCTTTCACACTGTTTTGCTGTTTGAAATAACTGTTTCTGTAAGCAAAATGAGGCTGGTGGGTTGTCCTTTTTCCCACACAGAAGGAAACAGCAGTAGCATCAAAATGACAAAATCATCAAAAGCTGTGTGAGGGTTTTTTTTTTTTACAGTTGTTAGAGGGATAAAGCTTTTGCTGGAAGCAAAGCAAGGGAATATTCCAGGGGGGATAAATACCCATGGGAACATCTGTCCCTGAAGTGAATGAAGGCAGAAGGGAAAGACACTGGACATGTACTGTTGGTAAAATTAGTTCATTGGTATTTAGGAGGGATGATTTCTGGTTTTGTAAAGAATGGAGAATCTTAGACAAAAGGAAAGCTCACATTGCTGGAGCACAAGATCCGATTTTTGATGACAGATTGGGTGGGTGACAGATTAGTTGAGAGAGTCAGAAAGGCTTTAAAGTACCTAGTAAAGAGGAGACAATGGAGCAATCACCAAACCACAGCATCTGATGTCTAATAGATCCAAGCACTGAGGACCATGTAAGGTACAGCTGCATTTGTAGCATTTTTTATTGCTGAGGCCAAAAGCATAGATAGTAATCAAGGTGCTTTGGAGATGTCCAGGAACTGATGAAATATTGTTGGGTCGGTGTTAGTGAATTTGAGTGATACGCTTTTTCTGACTAGGTTTTATGGATAGTGATTACAGTTTATTCTATAAGGATAAAATTGGAGGAAAAGCAGTTACTGATTCGGACTCAGAGGCAATTCAGAGTTACGGGGGCCCAGATTCTTGAGCACTACAGTTCTGACTAGTAAAAACTAAAGATGAGGGAGCTGTGGGCAGCTCTTACAGGTTACCAAATCTCAAGGCAGATTAGGACAGGACAAACTAGTTCTTGAACATCCATACCTAACACTTAAGACAAGAAACGTGTTCTTGTGGATGGCTCCTTTGGTGTACTCCTGACCATGGTGGAGTTCCAGGTTGGCCCAAAGGACCATGATGATCCCCATTTGTGGATAGGCCCCCCAGCCCTCACATGCTTACTGTCTCCCTGCTCATGGATGCTGCGTCTGGTGAGGATGCCCAAAACAGGGGGAATCCCAACATGAGACATTCATTTTGTGCAAGAAACCGGGGGGAATCTCTAGTAACACATTTAATAGAAAGACATTTTAGTATGCTGAAGTTTTACAACTCTTTTGACGTCCAACTGTTTTATCTGAATATGTATGGGGTGATATCCTGAATGACATATTTGGCCACTGTAAATATTATGCACATACTGTTCTTTGCAATGGCCATGCAATGCTGATAAATCACATTTCTAGAGATTTCTCTCCCTCTCTGTCTTTTTCACTTTCATGGTTGTGGTAGTGTAGAGGTGATTTGAACAAGTGGGCTTTTTTCCACCCAGACACTTCAAGCTGTGTTTAACAATAAAGGTAAAGGGGAAGGCAGCTTTGGGTTTTCATAGCACACTGCAGTGAGCTGAAAAATAGTAATTGTAAGGACAGGTAAACATAAAAAAATAAAGTGATTCTGCTGATGCTTTGGTTCTGGTGACAGAAGTTTCGCTTTCCTGATGGAAAGCAGATCGGCAGAGACCCAATATTTGGATTTTTTTTTTTTGAAATCTCAGGAGATTTAAAGCACAGATTTGACTCTGACATTTATTTATTTGTTTAGCTAAGTAAATCTTAGAATCTCTAGACTTCAGAAGACTATGTAGTAGTACCGCTCCATATACATATCACTTCAGCTGATTCAGTTAAGGCAAATTATCATGTCTAATGACTATTTAGAAAGATATTAAATATTTTCATTGTTTAGGAAATAATTGCCATTTTTTTTTGCATGGCTCTACGATACATCTATATAATCTTATCAGATCTTCATATTACTCTGGCCTTTTTTACTTGGATCTTTCTATCCCATAAATGACCTTGTCAGCAGATTCCCCTGTCTTGACCTCAGCACTGTGACCCATCCTGGAGCCTTCAGTAAGTTCAAGAGAACCAGAATCCTAATAAAAACTTTATGCCTTTGCAGCTATGAGCATGCAGCAAAGTTTGCAGTGGCACATGGCAGCATTTCAAAGCACAAGTTTTTGTTACCAAGCAGAATATAGTATCTTCATCTTTATATCAGGACAGAAAAGGAAGCATGGATTTGTATACATATGGAAAGTGTTCTCTGCTTCTTTAGCATCAGTATTTGAGAGTCTTTTTTCCCCCATTGCAGTTGTCAAAGTTCTTATGCCAAGACTCTACTGCTGCTGTTTTACACACGCTGGGGGTGGGGGATTCTTTTAATCTAACAGTAATATCTTAAAAACTATGCATTTACATCCATTCTAAATGTTTGTCTAAGGTAAGTTGCAATGAAAGTGCACATTTCTTTCCATTCTCTATTGCAAGACATGAGACAATTAGTTTAAACATGTAGCCTTTGATTCCTGACTCGTAGCTAAATGGAGATGCATCCCAGCCTCTGTTTTCACACACTCTGTTTCCTGAACGGCTGCTTGTTTTAGGTCAATGTGCGGTTGTTTGTCTTTCAGTGCACCATTTACATTTTTCTGGCTCTTAATTATGGTTACACCAACCTGGGGAGCCTAGGGGCATATTTATGAAGTACTCTAGAGAGCACGCAGAGCCTACACCGCCACAGAGCTTCAAGCTGCCCTGTGTAGTGACATCTCAGGCGACAGAAGCAGTACTGCTACCTCAGCACAGTGTTGCACCCAAGCGGGCAGGGAGTAAGCTGTGCCCTGCCTCAGGCTGGTATCAAGGATATATTGCTTCCGATTTTGAAGCAGACTCTGTTGCCAGCATTGCAGCTCTATGCATTGGGCACCGTTACACGGTGTAGACCGGACCTGTATGCCCAGCAGCTGTATTTTATTCTCCTGTCCCTTCAGTCCTAATAAATCACAAGACAAAAGTCAACGGATACATTGAATCACATATGATTTCCAAAAAATAACTCCACAGTTCCTCATGTGGCATACTGCCGCTGATTCCTCTGGAGTTATTCCTGACTTACGCTGTTGAAAATAGAATCTGCCTGCAAATGAGCGGGGGTGTAAATGCGGCCACTGTTATCGATCATATTTTTACCCTTTTTGCGTATACTGATTGATGTTTTCTGACAAAGTTTTTCTACCAAACAAAATGTATTCATGGCTTATTAAGCAACTATGGAAGAGTCTATTTCTCCTGTAATTGCTTCCTTTTACTGGTCATATATTAGGCGGTAACATGTCTTCCTCTGAAATACAAGCATCTGTTGGATCCCCAAGTATATCAGGTTATACTGTGGTTTCTTTCCTAAATAAAACTTGTTACTGTGGGGTGGGTTTATTTGGGGAGGTGGGAGGTAAGCCTTGTTATTATGCTTTTGGCTTAATTGTAAAACCTTGTGAAAGGTATATTTATGTTTCCAGCTTAAAGTTTGACTTTGGTGTAGGCACCAAAGAAAACCTGAGTGCAAAATGAGAACCAAGAACTTGTATCCTTTGGGAAAGTAGATATCTAATTTTTTTTTCATCCCTGAAATTGATATTTCCAAAAGAAGGAAAACTAACAAGATTTTTGATTCAGAACCACCAAAATGCTCATTTCAATTCTTTTTGCTCCCCTAATATCTTGAATGGAATGTTTACATTAGAAATTACTGTAGCAAAATCAAAGTTAAAACATTTTAAAAAATTAATGCAAAACCAAACATGTTTGATATTATCAGAACAAAAAAAGAAAATAACTTCAACTATTTTGTTTAAAATTTAGGCAAAACTGGCCCAAACTCAGGAAATTATTTTAATAAGACTGCACTTTCTGATGGAAAACTAAGTTTATTTTTTCCCCTGTTCATTCTTACGGTTTTCCACTTAATTTTTAATATTGTGCTTTAGTATTTTTTGTTACAAAATAAGAGACATTCTACTACAGCTGGACTTTTTTTTTGTTTCTAATGGACTATTGATGATTCAGTTTAGAAGGTTAACTTTGTGATTTTGCTGCTTTTCTTGTAGTCTTTGATGCAAAGCATTGTTTTAACTTCTGAAAAACATACTTCAGTGCAAGATAGATGGAAATGGAAATGGAAATGGAAATAACGGAAAGCATGTGTGCCTCTCAGTCTGTGGAATGACTCTTTTTGTTCATATAACACAGTACTGGATCCTATCTCAGTAGAACAGGAAAGATCATCTAGTTGATGAGTGTCACTGGAATGTGGGGGAAAAAAGTAGGTAACAGC
The DNA here is from genome assembly GCF_000690835.1 of Fulmarus glacialis. NCBI lineage: Eukaryota > Metazoa > Chordata > Aves > Procellariiformes > Procellariidae > Fulmarus > Fulmarus glacialis. Next base: position 5,627 of record NW_009200472.1, read on the forward strand.
TTCCTATTTATGCACTGTGACAGAAGACTTATGGCAAAGTAAACGTTTAAAGCACCATTGAAAGCGCAATCTTCCTTGCAGGATTAAAATTAAAATATGTCACCTCTCCTTCTTCCTGATGACTGAAGAGCCCCAAGTGGGATTTCTGAAATAAGATATCATGAAGGTGAGTAAAGTGGCTGAATGTTTCTAGCTTTTACATTTGTTTGTTATGAAATATCCTTATTAATCACAAATTGGTATGGAAGTAAAGTGAGTAACAATTCTTTCTTTTTTGTTTTGAAGGTTTAACATATTAATTCCCGAAGCTACTATGTTGTGATGTGAAACAAAGGTGAAAATTCATCCATATGTTGCACAGTTGGAAATGGCTAGCAGAAAGCAAAACATGTCTTGACCCAAAATAAGGCATATCGACTAGCTGTGACTGAATGATGGAAGAGACAACATAAAATTGCCATTCTCCTTTAATTTTGCAAGCAAACAGTAAACTATTTAAGCTGGAAAGAAGGGAGACCGTCTTTAGAATTCTTAGAGAATTAATTGTAGCACAATGAGCAAGGGGCTGGTTTCTTTGTCTTTTGCTGGAAGGCTGTTTTTGGAATAGGTATGTCTGATACTATGCAGTGAAGTATATGAAAAAAAAATTAGGTTCTTTTTTTCCTCTTTTGCTAGAGGTTAGACAGCTTTGAATTAAGAAGGTTGATGTGTTGGTTTTGAAGCAGACTGCATACTCATATAAAATATGGTTCTATGGAACTCTGAAAATGAAACCATAAAAAAGTGATTGCTAGGTTTATCCTGAACAGGGAGGCTGCAGGGACAGCGGAAGCAACACACTCCAGAGGGGAGCAGTGTCACACAAGTGACTTTAGAGAACATCAGTTTCTACAGTGAGGCTTATTGTGTCCCCAGCAAGCAAAATTAGGAGAAAGGTATGCAACACAATGGCATCCATGCACCTTTGCAGTGCATAGGAGGTGTGGAAGACCACCCAATTTGGGCTGATTTGTATCTCCTATGCAGCACCAGCATACACTTCTGGAGGAGACTCATCCAGCTCCATAACTCCACTCAGTGCCAAGTCCAGATTAGTGGTCAGCTGATCTTTCCATGATGATATGACAGGGTGCATTTTATTTCTCACCTGAAGAAATGTATTTGCCTGATATGGAATATCAGATGGAGAGTTTGAGTGTTTTTATGGAATAAAAGGCCTTTTTAACTCTTCAATAGTGTTTTGGAATAGATCTTTTTATATTATTTTCTTAGCTTTTTAAAATTTCTAATCAGAAGCACCTTTTTCAAGAAGAGATTAGAGTAAATATAAATAACCGTATTACTTTATTGAAGATTAAATTCGGTTTATATAAAAATGTAGATTACTGAGCCAGACCATCTTTTCTAATAACAAGGATCTGGAATATATGGGGATTCAAAGAGAAAAGGTAGGAAAGCAGCATACCTAGATTACAAATTTCAGGGCAAGTTTTCTTCATGTTTCTCTCAACCAATGCTGGAATTTCTCTACAGCTTCTTAGATATGTGACATTTTTCTTTGCTTTAGTTAAAATAAAAAATTTAGTACCTGAATTATAGCTGTTGCTTTTGTTGGTAATGCATGAAGCGCAGAATTCTCTTCTCTCTTCTATAGCTTTGTTAACTCTGCTAACAATACTAACAGGCTTTCTGTCTGTCAGTAAAGTCAGGAAACATGACAATGACTCTGAGGAAGTAGAAATACTGAGAATGAAGTGTAATAGTTTTTTAAAGAGGTGGTTTCCAATGATGTGCCATAAGGAATGCTGGGTTTATTTTTCATACTTCCTTTTGGTCTGGTAAATAAATCTTAAAATTTTATTTCTAAACCAGAAAACATAGAAATTATACTTGTATATATTATCATATATAGAAAGCAGAAAGTATAGAAAGTATAGAAATCTGGGCATAATGTACTTAGGAAAAAGAGCCTCCATCCCTTAATGTGACTGCCAAGTTCTGAAGGGGATCAAAGTTAATCAGTGTAGCTGAGCAGCACTTGGTGAACCTCTGTAATAGTAGGGCGTGGCACATCAATATCTAAGATTAACTGCCAGTAAAGATTATGTCTGCTTACAGAATATGTGTTCTATTCAGATTATGTATTCTATGTTGAAAGGCTCTTACACTGGTATGGTGGAGCTGCTTTGGAAGATTACAAATCTTTCATCCCGTTTTCATGCTAGAATTCATACATTAGTATTCCTTTTTTTCATTAATTCTGTAATTTTTTCCTTTCCTTTTTTTTTTTTTTGAGTATATAACTATACATGAAGACTAGTAGAGCTGAGTGAGATCAGATGCAGGAGTAACACAGAGATGAGCAACTCTGTGAAACTGAGGAGGAGGGTGAGTTGAAAGCATGCAAGGGACATGAGGCAGTAGGGGCTGAGAGTGTGGTTGGGTTGCAGAGGAAGCTGGAAGCTTTCCCGAGTGGTCAACCTGAAGAGGCAAGATTATAATCAGCAAAGATTATAGAAAAAAATACTATTTTCCATCTTTTCTTAAAAGAACGTTAAAAATGTAAATTATAGATGGATACAGGCAAGCTTACGCAAAAGGACCACAGGACAGGATTAATCAGCGTGGCAGACTGTAAACATGCACTTTGGCTTGAGGGCAGCTCATCAAAAGGAAGCTGTAAAATAAGCCTGGAAGTGAATAAACACCCCCTCATGTGTTTCCATTCTGAGGAGCAGCCTCGAAACCCGAGTGACAGGAGGAGGGTGTGCCCAAAGGCACCGCCGGGAATTGGCAGTGCAGGCTGGTAGTGGTGCCCCATTACATCTCCTGCACAAAGGCGGCGAGGGGTGGAATGGCCCACCAAAATATTGTGGAGAGAAGTGACAGGCTCATGTTGGCAGAGCAGAAAATTTGCATTAACAGCAGCATTGCAGAGGGATACCGGAAGGCTGAGACTACCCGCTTGGCTTGCCAGAGAAAACTCACTGCCAATTTGCAGGGTCTAGGGACACTCTCGGGGCAGTGAGCTCAGCTCTTCTGCAGAGGGCACAGTCTTGTGGTGTATCGGAAATGATACATCCATTCAATAAATGACACTGATGAGATCTGAAGGGAGGCCATCCAGTTGCTCTCAGCTGGAAAGATTTGATTAGGGAGCTGTGAGGAGACTCAGGCTGGGAAGTTTTATGACAAAGAATGGCTGACTCTCAAAAAATAGCAATGAACAGGTGAAATGCTATTGTGTTGAGCACAGTGATTACAATAACAAGGAGGCTTTAAATCTTTTTTTATTGTGATCACTCCTATATTTGCTGGCAAAACTCTGCACTACCTGTGATGACAGTTCATGTTGTGTTTGCTGTTAAAGTATCAAATGACAATGATGTTCTTCCTCTGCTGGTTTGAAAGCCCAGGAATAAAAAAACCCTCTCAGAGGCAATCTAACTTTCATGCTTTATGAAAATGAAAGTAGATTGGTTTTTGTAGAGTCAAGGTCTCATGTTTTACTTAGCAAGGGTGGTGCCTGCCATCTGTGCTGGGACACAGTCAGAGCCTCTGGGGCTGGCAGAACAAGCCTGGGCTAAATACTGTGTAATGGATGGTGGAAAGGACCCAGATCTTCTTGGACCAAGCACAAGAATGGACCTATAGCACCCACTGGCCACGTATGTCCTGTGGGGCTGCCACAGGATGCTGCTTCCTTCTAGAAATTTTCCTAGAAAAAGAAAGTCACCTTCATTTTAAGATTAAAAACAAAAAAAATGTTAAAAATAAATTAGCTAGGTACTGATCTTAAAACAGCTTAGCTGTTCTTATGGCTTTTGTCTTCATATTACCTTTTTTTGTTGTTGTTATTTTGTTAAGTTATTTTCAGATTTCAGTTTATGCCAGCTTTTTATATTGAGAAGTTGTAAATTAAAGATATCTTCTGGAGTAGGCCTGCATATTGCTGCAGCTGGGCAGGAGATTCTTATAAAAAAGGATGGTGGGACGAAGGATTAGGATTTTGTTTAGCAACATTGTCTCTACTATTCACAAACAAAGCTATTTCTGTTAACAATTGTACCATGGTCTTTGGGACTATGGGTTATAGTGGAAAAGAGGCAAACCCGTCATTGCCACTTATAAAACCGTCTCATATCTTTTAGGGATCTCTAGCTGGGAAACAGAATACTGAATTGACTTCACTCGTGATTTCATATTTACTCTTTCAGACCCATGTAAGATTACCAGTTTATGGAGGGGAGGCAATAAAACTACAAAAAAACCACGGAAAGCTTTAAAGTAGGAGTTGGAATTCTGAAAATTAGGAATCAGCAAACTAAAATATCTTCCAAACACTTCCTTGATGACGCAGATACATACATTTCTGAATGAATGAGTAAATACAGGCAAGTGCAGAGACTCCTGAACAAAGCTACAATTACCATGTAGAGTATCCAAATACATGGGAGATCTGAAACATTTCCCTGAAAATGTAAACAAAGAAAAGAATAGCAATGTTTTCAGAGTAAAAAAAATTGATCTTCAACTATGTGTCACAACTCCAGAATTAATCCAGAGGTGTGAAAATGAGAATGCTAACAAAGACTGTGGCTTCTGTATGCTAAAGCTGTGTTGCTATCACTTAATTTATGGCAACAGAATTTTGAAAATAAGACTCTTTGTGAAACTGAGTCGTTAATTTAACTGAGAGTAGTACAGTTATGACTATGCAATGGGAATGGGATGGAAGAGGCAAAAGGCAGTGAGAAGCTATTCAATTAGCAGCATCTTTAGAACAGCGAGTCAGCGATAGGCTAACATTTCCCCCGGTCTCAGGAAGAGTGATCTTCCATATTACGAGTTATTTCCACATGATAAGCAGCAAGGCCATTGCATCCACATTTAAAAGCACCTGAAATTTGTCAACTAAGAAAGAGGAGAGGAGGGAAATACTTTTAAGGAGAAGAATGCACACCTTTTTAAGGACGTACGGGCACTGGAAAAGGATATTAAGTCATACTAAGGCAGTTTTTCATTAATGACAAAAGTGCAGCTTTTTTTCTCATTAGGATTTCATCCACCAATGGAAACGAGAAACTAAAGGTGACATCCTGAGCCTACCGAAGTAAATGGAAACACATCCAGTTATTTAATAGGAGCCAATTTTTTCTCATTACTAATTTTATCATCAGAGATTGAGAGAGAAGACAAGATTGTGGTGAAAATAGTCCTGATCTGACCTGAAGCATGTAGTAAGATGAAAAGATGCTAGTTAGTGTGTACATGAACAGGTGAGAAACCTTAATATATGGTTCATATAGTATTGCTTGCTAAGGTACATGGGTAGGAAATAATAGTGCTGTAAGCAATTTCAAGCAAAAGGTAAAAATTAGGTTTTAGAGGTTTTTTGTATTGTTTTGGTGGGATAAACGGATAAATACAAAGAAAATTAAAACATCTCATTCTAGGGCTGCTTTATAAGCTCTGAGAGGACTGTTTCTTATGACACAAGGTGTTGAAAACTCATCATATTTTTTAGAAGGTGGTAGGGTTTGTTCTAATTTTACTTTCCTGCACTGAATTCCTCATTGCGGGCACAGCTCTATAGAAAGTCCTGACTCCTGGGTTAACCACCAACAAAAATGTTCTCTTATTCCTAAGTTCCAGATTGAGGAGGGCAGCAGAAATCCTGGCCTGAATAAGATCACTTATTTACTTTTCTAGGCCCAGATCACGGTGACTTTGGGTAATAATGACTGTGTCTAATATTTAAGTTGTTTTCTACATTAAAGCAGTAAATTAATAGAGCAGAGAACTGGTTTGGACTCCCTACTCTGAGCTGCCCTTGCCTCCTATGCAACTTGGAGCTTTTTGGAGATGATGTTTTCAAACCCAAAGAAAAATTGCTACAGCTGGGTGCAGCCTTGATAGTTAAGACAGCCAGTCCCTCCTTATACATTTTGTATGATGCTCTGCAGTTTAACAATAGTATATTCACTCTTTGGGCAATGTTTAATGTAGAAGGGAAAAAGTTTAAAGCCGACAGAAAGTCCAGACAGGATTGCACTGGAGATATCAGCATCACTCAGCAGCCATCATCAGGCAGCCTTCACCCTTTCTCTTTCCATGTCACTAGCAGGAAGAATTATAGCCGCGTAATGCTGTTTCAAAGGGAGATTTTCAAAGGGAAGCTCTGTCAGGAACAACCCCCACTTCTTCCGTTTGACCCAGACAGGAAGTTTTTCCTTCTTTCATATATCTTGGGGAAAAATCCCACAGCTGTTGCATTCCCCAGAAGCTGGCCCAGGACTGTCCCTCTGCCTTGATTTCAACAGTGCTGTGCCTGTGAACCAGGATAGTTTTACCAGGTGCTTATGACGTGGCATTGAGATTAAAGACTCAATTCTTTCCCAGCCATTTCTGTTCCTAATTTGCTGAGGAAAACCTGGTTACTCACAGGCGCTGCCATACTTAAGCTAAACTGGTGTTTATCAGAGAAACAAATGTAAAAGTAAGGTATAGGTAGCAGATCTTAGTAGGCAAATTAAAGGCCACTGAAAAACATAACTTAGAGAAACTGGGTCCTCTATAAGTCTGCTGTAAATAATAGAGACTGCAAAGATCTTCTGCCAGGTCAGCTCTCCTTGGCTTGCATTTCAGCAAAGCCAATTCCACTGCTGTTCAGTCTAAACCTGTGAAGTTCCTCCAAAGAAGCCACAGTCAGCGGACAAAAAACCTGAGGAAAAATAAGAGCAATCTTTGTTTCTTTTTTCTATTGAACTGGACTGAGCAGTCTGATATGTTATGTGGTACAAAGCAGTTCTGGGATGATTCATTCTGAAATTAAATCAGATGCAATCAATCTCTTCCAGTAACTTCCTAAAGGCAGAGAACAAACTTTTTCCTTAGCATGCCCAGCCCAGCATAGAAGCAAAGACACTCCCTTACATCATGCTTTTTCTTCTGAATTTTCTTTCTCTCTCTGTTGCTGTTTTCTTTCTTGGTTCTTTTCTCAATCTGATTTTAAAAATGCAAATTATACTTCACATCTGACACAGATGGTGTATCTGTACCATTGCCTGCCATTCTGATAATGCATGTTGTTTTGTGTGCTGAAGTCATATAAGAAAGTAAAGCTCCCTATATTCAGTTCAGTAGCTGAACTCTTGTCACGATACAGAACTACTCCTCTTGTCAGAGTGTTGTCAAGGATCCCTTCGGATAAAGAAAAATGCCAGAATCTTTCTTTAAAAAATTTGCAGATCAAATTTGATATTTGTAGGATACCAAAGCCTGTCTGTGATGTGTGCCTCTGTCTCTCAGCCACAGAAATGTGTATCCCTGCGTGCTTTGCAGTTCATGTTTTCTCACTTATGAGGATGTCCTGTATTTCTACCTTTACAGGCATTATTATGCAATGCTGTATTACAAAACCACATGATTTTTTGTGGAAGTGATTAGGAAAAGGATCTGCAGTCTGATCCAAAGTCAATCTTGACTTCACTTCTACAAATTTTAGAACAAATCTGGGTTATGGTCCAGAAGGCAGCCATAACATATATGAATATATTTTTTATTAACTCTTTTAAAGCGTCATGCAATTTAGCTACCGTACTTATGTAGTTATCCATATCGAGAAGGGTATTCAAAATATTTTATCAATATTTAAGTATGAGAAACATATTTTGATTTAAATTAGACATGATTCTCAACCTTCTTACATAATACTATATCTAATAATACTATCTATGCCGGGGAATAATATATATAATAATA
>NW_009200473.1:0-224 GCF_000690835.1 Fulmarus glacialis
GGGCTGGCTTCCGGGCTGGGAACGGGGACATTCATGATCCAAACCTGGTGACAGGGACATGCATTTTCCCCTGGAGAAGCCCTGCACCCCACTAGGCAGAAATTCCCAATCCTGGGGGACATGGTGGCCTGGGGTGGAACTGGTCTGTCTGGGGGGACAGGACAGCGCTGGGAGGTTGGGGTCCCTGGGGTCATCCCTGGGGGCCGCGTGGCTGCTCCTCCACC
>NW_009200473.1:320-661 GCF_000690835.1 Fulmarus glacialis
TCTCCCCAGCAATGCGGGGTCATCTCTGAGCACACCAAGAAGATGTGCACCAGGTGAGAGCATCCTGGGCTTTCCCTGCTCGGTGTAGGGCTGCGGGGGGCTTTGTGGGGGGTCCCCAGGGTGCCTGGATCCCCATGGGAGCTGCGGGGGGACAGACACAACAGCAAAACGCCTGACTCAGCCCCGTGTCTCCTCCGTCAGGTCCCTGCGGTGTCCCCAGCACACAGATGAGCAGCGGAGATCGGTCCGGGTTTACCTCCTCGGTCCCTCCGCGTAAGTGAGCGCACACACACACACAGGGTCCGAAAGGTCCCGGGGCTGCTGGCCTGGCGTGGGGACAA
>NW_009200474.1:0-14023 GCF_000690835.1 Fulmarus glacialis
CCACCGGGGGAGAGGCATGCAGCATGCGGCGAGGCTGGCCTGGCACAGCCAGATCCTCGGGCTGAAAATAGCCCTTTTTCATCTCCTTTGGCAGTCCTGGCGATAGTCTTCGCTTCCCGGCTCCCAGTGTGGAGGGATGGGTCTGGGTCTGTGTTGGGAGCCGCAGCCGGGGGCTGCTGTTAGAGCTGCCCCGCTGTACGGTCGTGGCTTGGGCCTTGGCAGGGGCCCCGGGGGGCTGCATCTGGAGGAACACATGCTGTCACGCTGCAGGTTCAGACCACTTGGAGAAGCATGTGCCACCCAGGTGTGTTTGCTGGAAACCCAGCCCACGGGTTGCAATTTTTAACTTGAGTGATCAACCCATTGTAGGAGCTCCACTGCTGTCCAGGCTTCTGGTCAAGGGAGCGTTTGGCAATGCAGAGCCTCTTGCTGCATGGAGTCTCTTCCCATGTGTGCCATCTCCAGCTTGCTTCCTGTTCTCATCAGTGACACAAATATAATCTTTTCCTTTCTTTTTTTTTTCTTTGTGTTTTGGAGGGCACTTTGGCTGATTTATTTGTGGTGATCAAAAGACATATCCAAGCTCTGATCCAAATGTCATACTGCCTCCTTTAGAGAGTTTGTATCATTTTTAAATCTGAAATGGCCAATTTATTCTTATTTGGGAAACACCTCAGGGCAGGTTGCAGTGTCGGCTTCTCCTGCGGCCCCTTAGGGGATACTGATATTTCAGCATCCATTTGCTGTGTGCTGCACCATAGCCTGGTGCATGGGTTACCCATTGATTTGAACCCAGTGGTTTTGTGCTTGTGCACAGACTCCTGGTGCCACGCCGGTGGTGCGGGCTGTGTGTCTACCGTGATGCTGTAGGACGGCTATCAGCTGTGCAGAGCAGTATCCAGGTGATGGGTGTGGTACAGGCACCCAGGATAGCCTCTCCCCCGCCGTTCACGATCCTGCTGCAGCACAGCACTTTCTCTACACTGTGACATTCCCGGCTGCTACCAGCATAATGTGAAACAACACGGAAGATAATGAAATATAAAAACTGTGTTACAATGGCTTTATTTATAGAACAAGGCTTTGAGGGGTTTGGGTTTGAATTATTTTTTTTTCCTGCAGTTTATGAATTGCTCCTGTGAGAGGCAGGGTAGCCTGGATTGCTGGTAGGCGTGACTGTAAAGTCCTTATGAACCTTGGGAGATTATGTTTAGATGAGTGACCATCCTACTGTATCTGGACTACATTTGCCACTGTGGGCTGCCAGGATACTTCAGGTGCCTTGTAAGCCAGAAATTGCCTTGTAAGCCAGAAATAGCCACCAGGGGCAGTTCGACAGGCAGAGCTTTCACCTGGTGTTCTCAGCACTTACTGGCTAATTAACACTATTTATTTATATTGAAAGAGGTCTTTCCCTGCTTATTCTTTTATAAAATTTATTTTTAAAAAACCCCAAACACAAAACCCTCTAATACGAGAACCTACACCAAGCTCAGAGACTACTTATTCACTATTGTGAGAGCAGCTCTTTCTTTTTCTTGAGAGAAAACACCATTCATCAGTGTGTTATTTTGTATTTCCTTTCTGTATAATGTTCATTGTGTATCAAGGGGCCGCAGCGTTTCCAGGGCTTGGTCCCCCCTTCCCCACCAGGCAGCACATACCTCAGACCTATATTCTGTGAGACCATCAAAGGTTGTGTTTGGAGAGGTTTTCTAAAGAGGAATATCAGGGCAAAAAGGTGGAGGTGCCGTTGCACTGCTCCGTGCCTGGGCTTTGTGTCAGTGCAGATGTCGTTGTGTCCCTGCTGGTTCTGTGATGTTTTCCCCACTAAGAGCACTAGAGAAAGCTGGTCCAGAAAATAAGTTAATTAGAAACAGCGAGAAAGCCGCCGCTGCTCTCTCCACTGCTGTGGCTTGTGGGCAGCATGTGCCTGTGCTGCTCACCACCAGCATGAGGAGCATGGCAGTCCTGTCTTAACAAGCCAGGTCCTTCATTAATTACCTCCATCCCGTGTTCAGATGCTCTGGGCTTTGCTTGAGTAAAAACCTCCTGGGAGCCCATGCTGTTCATACGTGCAAAGGAGTTGGTGGCGGGAAGGAGCAAGGGGAGGAAGGGGACAGTTTGCCACACAGCTGAGATGCCTCCCTCTGCTTTCGTCTGCTACCTGCCCTCCTCAGAGGGCTTGGAAGGAGAGGGCAGGGGAATGATTGTCTGTTCGTACACTCGGCCTGGTGGCCCACCGTGGAGTTGGAAGCTGGCAGGGGATGTGGGGGTCCACAACTCACATCTCCACAAATGTCTTGATAACTCTGTGACAATCGGTGTGCTAGTAATGAAGGCCTTGTGCCTGTGTAATCTTCTTCTGACACCAACGATGACTTTGGCCATTGAGCCTTCCAAAGGAATAAGCAAAATCTGCAAAATCCAGCAGCACCTATGTGAATTTTCCACCTTCTTCAGCTCGGAAGCAGCAAGGGAGACTGTGAGATGGGGGCAGGAAAGGGGAAGGATGCTCCAGAGGCCAGCTCTCAGGCACACTGCTACACACCCTGCACGCACAGTGATACTGGCTGTGGGGAACTGCTGCCTACCCTGGAAAGCGCCGTGTCTTCCTTCCCTTCCCATCCTCCTGAGCCTTGAGGGAGAGGAGGAGGGAGAGGGAAAATCAGTTGAGCCAGAGCCTCAGCACAAAGCAGGACAAGGAAGATTGCAAAGAGCTGAGCTCTAATCTCTGCTCTGAGCCTGCACAGGGCTGCTGTGCCAGTTGTTCAGGCAGCTCAGTCCCGCCGTGCTGCAGGGTGCATCCTGGTGGAGAGGCTGTAGCTGCAGTCCCAGTGCGGGATTCACCCTGCACATCCAGCTGGAGGCGGAACTGAAGGGAGAAGAAAGGAGTCGGTCTAATTAGGTGTGTATTCTCTTCCCCTGGGATTTGCAATGCTTTCTGCTGCTGTCACCTTCATTAAGACATGTCTCTGAGTGCCAAGCTCCTCTTTTGATGTTCCTAAGGAGGGGTTTTTTTTATGCAGGAGGCACGCACGCAGTGAAATAGGAGTATCCTGTACCACTGCAAAGAGGTGTCGTAAGAAGCAGCATCACAGTATGGTGCCTGCAAGGGCTGGGAATTGCACTAGGGCTTCTCCCTCCTATCCATGTGGAAAGCTTTGTGCTGTGTCCTAGAGCCAGATGGATCTGTCTGGGATTTGTGAGTAACAGGGTTTCAGGCTTCTCCATCACAGACACACACAGAGGTGTGGGAGGGAGGCTTGTGATCTACAAAGCCCAGCTTCTCCTCCCCTTTCATGCTTGTGGTTGCAACTCCTGGAGGTTTCCAGAGACTGAGGGAAAAGGAGGCAATTGTTGTGAAAGGTCATAATCAGCTAAAAGAAGCAAAGGGTGGATCCTTCCATGTTTGAACAGAGATGCCAAAGCAATTCATACAGTCTTTGTTAAAATGTGCAAACTCACCTCAGCCTGCACTGTGTCTTATTATGGCTATCGGGACACACAGCAGCCTGAGTTTTGGCTGATTATCCATTATGGTGGTGTTCGGTGATGACATGTACACTGAGAGCAGAGTGGCATCAAAGTGACACACATATTTCCTATGGTGTGTGTGCAGCACGCGTGGAAAGGCCCTGTCTGTATGTAAGGCAGAATACATCTGCATGGGGTGTTGCACAGACTCTGTCCATATTTACTTTGCTTTTAGAGAGCTCCTGGAAGTCAGGGCTTCTGGAGTCTGGTCTTGGCCCTGCTTCTGACTTCTTTGTATCCTTGACCAGGTCAATGAGCCTTTCTGTGATTTAGTTTCAGCTTTTCCAGCTCTAACGCTGGGAGAGTGATGCTGAGTTATCTCCTGAGGGACCCAGAATATGCTTAAAGGTCAGTCCAGAGCTAAAACATGGAGGTCTGTGCAATTGTCAATCACTTCTTTAGCAGTGACACAATATCAGGTGACAATGATATTCTCCGTAGGGGTGTTGCTGCATCAACAGCAGGTTTGTCTCTTTGGTCTGGCCTGCCTTCCTCACAACCTTTGCATTGTAGCTCGGAGCTGATCAATAGCACCAGCAGATTTTACAGTATTTATTGTCCCTCTCAAGTCTCTGCTCCTGGAATCAGGGGATTAGAAAAGTACTTGAGTTTTATTTTGTAGCCTTCCTGGTTGTCAAGAAAAGCAGAAGCATTACACAAGCATGTGCAAAAACATTGAGGAAGTTGGAAGCAAGAAAGTATTCCAATGCTGTGATTTTTAGTACAGTTTCTAGGTAGCTCAGTAGTATGAGGCATCAGCCTCACGACTGGCAAGTAGCAGGCTGCAAGCCTTCTCCCCCAGACAGCCAGCAGTGTTAGGGTCCTCTCTGCATGGGTCAGGCAAGGCAGGGGTTACAGAATATTTGCTTTCATAAAATCATAGAATAATTTGGAAGAAACATCTGGAGGTATCTAATCAACCTCCTGCTCAAAGCACAGCTAATTTCAAAGCTAGATCAGGTTGCTCAGGCGCTTGTCCTGTCAAGGATGGATGTCATCTCCGAGGATGGAGATATCCTCTCCTCCTCCACAGCTCAGACTTCTTGGCCTGTCTGGCCAAGGCTGCTCAAGCCCTTTGTCACCTGGCCTCAGTCAGGACCATGAATGGCCTATGTCCGTTTGGCACGGTCGGGATACCTCTTGTTTGTCACTAGGCATGGCAGTGGTGGAGCAGGAGTGATGGTGCAGGTAGTGCCTAGGTCCATGCTTGATGGGACGAAGTGGTCTCTGTGAGTTCAGGAGCAGGTGTTAAGGGAGATACCAAGGAGGACCTGAGAGTAGGGGTCACAGTCAGGGTCCCTGGCAGGGACACTCAGGAAGGCAGCAGATGCTTCCAGACATTTCTGTCTTGCGCCCCTGTGTTTGCTTTTCTGACTGCATTTGGGGATGAAGCCCTTGGATGTATTTTCTGTATACTGGCTACAGCTCTCCCAGCATGATGTCCCACATCAATGTTAGTTAAAGCAGAGTTTCCAAGAAACTCTTTAGTCCTCAAACGCATCCTGTGCTGGAAGCCTTTCCTGGACACCGTGCAGTGTCAGAGACCTCTCTGAGGCCATGGTTTAGCATGGCCAAATCCTAGAATCCTGTAGGTGCTGGTGGGAAGGGCCCTCTGGAGGGTCCAGACTCCCACCCTGAGCAGAGCTATTGCTAACATCAGATCAGGTCTGCTGTGGCTTTCTCTGGCCAAGCTTTGGAAACCTCCAATGGTGGAGACTTGCTGGCCTTTCCCAGCACTGGAGCTGATTAAAAAGCTTTTCCTAATGTCTGAACTGAACCTCCCAAACTGCAGTTCTTGGCCACAGCTCCTTGCTGTGTCATCTGGCCTCACAAAGGGGCTTTTGACTCCGTCATAACTGCCCTTGAGCAGCTGTAGGCTGCAGCTGGATTGCCCCTTCACTTCCTCTTTGCCAGACCCAACCATCCTAACTCCTTCTACCTGACCTTGTAGGATGTATACTATAGGCTTCTGACCACCTAGTTCACCCTCCACTGGACCTTTTTGGTTTCCCCATGTTAATTTTGGACTCAGGGGACCACAACTGGACACAGTGTTCGAGGTGCAGCCTCTCCAGTCCTGAGCGGAGCAGTAACTTCCCCCACTCTGCTGCCCACAGTCCTTTTAGCACAGCCCAGGGTGTAGTTGCTGTATTCATAGTAAGAGCAACCATTTGCTCATATTCACCTTGATGTCCACCATAGCTCCCAGGCCATTTACAGCAGACTGCTGCTGACAGTTTGCAGGCTGGTATTGATGCATGGAGTTATTCTGCCCCAGGTGCAGAACTTTATGCACTTCTTGTTCCAAGTGAGTACTTCTTAATATTGTTCCTCTTTCACTCATGCAAAAAGCTTGGACATTTAGGTAAACAGATGCCTACCTGCATATGAATTTGTCTCTTTACTGTACTGAAGTGTTATTTAGCAGTGGGTCAGAAACATTTGAAGAAGTCCAGGGTTCCCATCCTGCACTTGGCTTCTCCAGATCACCCTTCTGAATGGTTGTTCCCCGTGCTGTGCCCAAGTTCCAGTCCAGACAGCTAAGGAGAAGCTAGTCCTTGACATGGGTTGCCTTCTTCCTTCCACCATCAACATCCTTAGGTGATCAAAGTCCTTTTGCCAAGTGATACTTGTTTTGCTGTTTACTTCCTGGAGTTGACTCAGAAAAACTTTCTTGCCCTGCGTTTCTGTACTTTATCAAAGGAGGTCTCCATGAAGGTCTGGAGAGTCTTTATTGTCAGCTCTGCTTTGATCCCCATCCACAGCTGCAATTCCACATGGAGATGAAAAAAAGACCCAGAGAAAGCAAATGCAAATACACCAGTAGAATGAGATTCACTGCCTGGATGGGAGTTTCCAGCACGTCACAGCTTTGCTCCATCTCGTGGGAGTTCGACACATTCCCTCAGATGGCTCTTTGAGTCTTGTTGCCTTTTTAACAGTTGTGCTTTCTTTTATCTCTCTGTGTTGCACCTTCCGCTGGAAACAAAGGAATGTTTGCATTCAAATTTGATGCTTTCTTTTCTTCCCTGAGTGCATGGGATAATTACAGTGCCTTGCATGGACTTGTACTAATTGATCAGTTATTAGTGATAATTATAATTTACATGATGGTTTAGGAAGAACGGGCACTTCTACAGTAGAAGTGATGCTCTAAGAACAGTGCAGAATTGCTTGCTGATGTGTCAGATCATCTCCTGTGTGCTGCTCATTGGGGAAACGGGTTAACTTTTTTTTTTAAGAACAAATCTTTTGCAAGAACCATCTGGCTGCTAAATTCTTCTCCTGAAGCTGTGCAGTTTGCTGGGAGTTCATTTGTGTCTTTAGCTACTAAAGAGAAAGTAAAAGTGACTGATTAGTCTAAGACTGGGACCATTCACATCAAAGTGACAGATTTTGTGAGCTGGATTTGGGAAAGTGTTTAAAACTGGTGTGTTTTCATTAAATTTTGAAGACTGTGGGCAGAACTATGCTCTCGGCACTCCAGCACAGCTCTTGACTCTGCACCCTGCATCGTTATGTCAGAGTGAATTGTGTGGCTGTTAAAATTTGTGTGTGCTTGTTTGATGACTTTAAATATTGATTTTAATTGTGTGTCTTTCTTAAGGCTGTGAGTGATGATCAGAGCTATGTACAATACCCCACGTGCGTAACACAGCAACGTGTGCAAGGAAGAGATGTGAACTCAGTCTGACTCTTAAGCAGAAGGGAGGAGGGAAAGGAAAGGAAAAAATCTTTGGAGGCCCCAAATTCAGCTTTCCCTGCTTCCAGGCACCATGGGGGGCTTTGTCAGAGACATGCCATCAGCTGCCGGGCAAGTCGGGATTTCAGAAGCCTTTTGAGAGTGCTGGTGTCAGGCTGTGAAGGCTACATGCCCTCCTCTGACAAAAGGCATCTTTTGAAATCCTGAGAGCAAATACTGAGTTTGTTAACATTGTATTTGTCTCTGCAGAGAAAAATGATCACCTGAAAGCTACTGGGACCTTTAGGACTTGCACATCTCCACGGCATCAGCATGTTTTGAGCGGCAGTGGGAAGTTGCAGCGTGAGCAGCTGGGGAGCAAAACCCTCTCCCTTGGCGCAGGTCCCTTCCTAAGCGCACGCGTCCGGCGTGGATCTGGCTGTGATTAATGCTTTCCATGCCCATGCAAACATGGTTAGCGTTGGCTTTACACTAGAGGGCTGTCTGTCCCTTTCCCTTCAGAGAAAAGGCATGAGTCTGTGTGCTGGGAACGCTCCTGTCGTTCACAGTATCCACACAATTCAACAGCGGCCCATTTTGTCAGGTGGGAAATGTGATGCGGGCTTGTATTTACTGCTCACCACTGCTCTTCACGCTGCACAAGAACATCCATGTCCTGGTCTGGAGGGCACTTTGAAGCTGTTTGTCTTGGGTGAAGTGAAGCCTCTCTGGTTTTATCACCAGGCACTCTGTTCTCCTGCACAGATCAGCAGCATTTTTGCAAGAACCAGCAGGCTTCAAACTGGCGGTAGTCTTCCCCTCCTGTTTGTTCAGGCCACTTTTGCTGTCAGGAGTAATAGCACTGAGTGTTAGTGCAGGGGCTTGTTCTGGGTTTCCAGGAATGTGGCATTTTCTGCTGCTGCCCTGTGCTTGCGAGGAGCTGCAGCCCTGAACATTTGCACATCCAGTTCTGCAAGCTGTGGAGTGCACCCAGGCGGGAGGTGCTTTGGAAATGGCTGCCCTGGGGGCAGGAGTAGGGTCTTCAGTGTCCTAGGGCTGAAAGAGATTTGGCAGCTTCCGTTCCATAAGCTCAGGTGGGATGGCTTTCTCTGGCTCTTCTGCTAACAGCAGGGCTGGGACCTCTGTGGGGACCTTGGCCACCATGAAGGCCAATTGCTTTGGGTCCACGCAGGCACTCATATCACAGGTTTGTTTAATTCTGTCCCCACTCACCTTCGTCTAGACTGGCTTTAACTCTGGTGAAGATGAAACTAGCTGAGGTTTGTCTCCGCTTAACAAACTTGGTTTGAATTCAGACCTTTCCTTAAAGCAGCATGGCTGCCTGGAGAGATGCAACTGCAAACACAAGCCCCTCAGTGACTTCCAAGTGCATTGTGCCAGCTGCATTCGGGGCATTTGTTTCCGTTTCTGGATGCCTGTGCAGTCAACGTTTGGCTTGGTTAGGGCAGAAGCGGTGTTAATTGAGAGCAGCCAAGTCCCTCAGCCTTTGCTAACAAGGGTCTGCTTCAGCAAGCCGGGCTGGAAGGAGGGGGGGATGCGGTGAGGTGGCCGGGAGCCAGGGGAGGGGAGGTACTGGTGGGAGGGAGAGCAGTGCTGGGCACACTCTGGGGCTGCATCCTGCACACACTGAAGTGCAGACATCGGTTCTTTGTCAGCAGCTGATTTATCAAGCCCAGGGACTTCTCTCCCTCCCTCTTTTCTCAATTTGCAGCTAATATATCCTGAAGGGAGGGGGGAATTAATAATGGTAATTACAGCAGCTCACAGTCCTGAGCGGTAGCATTAACCACATCCATAGTGATGGATGGTGGGAGACTGCTCTGCCACGAGGAAGCTGGACATGGAGATGGCCTGTTGGACCTGCTCTCCGTCCACCACAACTCGTGGGCTGGGACAGCAGCTGCTGCCAGATGTGAGGCAGGAGGGGGATCGGCAGCGGGAGCAGGCTGAGATCTGCTGTCACCTGAACTCAGGGCAGGGATGTCCCTGGGCTGAGCATCAGAGATGAGCCCGTTTGCTGCTCAGGTGTCACCTGCTGCAGGCAGGCATTGCCTTGCTGTCTCTGGTCCTGGTCACCTGCTGCAGGAGCTGGGAGCTGCAAGCAGGCAGGAGGGCATTGCCTGACTCATGTCACGTATCTGCCTTGCCTTTTTGCTCTGGCCCTGCTCCTCTGTCTAACACCCCTCTGCAGACGTTGCCCTGGGGTTTCGATGGAGCATCTAAAGGTCTGTAGAGCAGCCCAGCGCTTTCCGGAGACCAACAGCAGTGCAGGACTAGCATGCAATTTTGGTGTGAGAAGGCAGCGTGCTGGTGTTGCCTTTCCCTGCCCATGGTGTGGGATGTTCCCAGCCCATGCGCCCAGCCAGGGCAGTTTGGGAAGTCCCTGGGGAACTGCCCGGGCTGGGCTAGTGGGCCGCATCGCTCCATCCCAGCCCCTGCTCCCCCCACATTTGCACTCCTCTGTGGAGATCTACAGCTGCCAAATCCCTTGCTTGGCTGGTTCAATTTCAATCCACAAAATGCATTTTTTGTCTCGCCCTCTGGGTGAGACAGCAAAGGGATTCTGCCAGCCAAGCCTGTCCGGGCATTATGGGGGTGTCAGCTCTTGCAGGCTTTGACGTGTCATCTTTAAGCCTCGATTTCTGACATGGTGCGGTGAAGTGAGACTTCGGCTGGGGCTTGGAGGCAGAGCCTGGCCGAGGACCTGTGGCTTGCACCTAAGACTGGAAGAGGTAACATCTTTGGGTTTGATGTTACCACAAGACAGAT
Source organism: Fulmarus glacialis (assembly GCF_000690835.1). Classification (NCBI taxonomy): domain Eukaryota; kingdom Metazoa; phylum Chordata; class Aves; order Procellariiformes; family Procellariidae; genus Fulmarus; species Fulmarus glacialis. The sequence goes on from NW_009200474.1 coordinate 10,010, forward strand.
GAGCCACGTCTCCTGGTCTTTTTAGGAAGAGCCATTTCTAACACGACATGCTGTTCGCTGCTGGGGCACTGGCTGCGCTCCGAGGGAAATGCAGTGTCTGGAAATCAGGTTTTTTAAATGGTGTCCCCAGGTCAGCAAGCACTGTTCTGGTTTTCCCAAGGCTGCATCCTCTCCTGTGTGCAGCGGAGGATGGTCCCAAGCCCTTGGAAGAGTTTCTGTGTGGGGTTGCTGCCAGTGCTCGAGCAATGCGCCTGCCCGGGCTCCGCTTTCCTGCTCGATGAGTGGCATTGTGTCTGAATAATGGGCCCTTTTTCTCCCAGGTTGCAAGTGAGCACCAAGGGAGCAGCACAGCCAAAGAGAGACGCTTATATGAGTGGCACAGTAAATGAGTCTGAGCTGCCTCCTGGGAGACAGCCCAGAAGAGACTGACTTTACTTGTCCATGGCTTTCCAGTGGGAAATGCTCTTCTTTCGCTGTATTTATTTTTGGCTTTCCTAGTGTTTTGCTAGGCTTACAATTAATCCTAAGCTTCTGGGTGGCCAGCTGGGCTGCATGGACAAAGTCTTCAAAGCAGTTTGCTTGGTCATTTCCTGAGGACCTTGGATTTACTAGGAGCTTGGGAAAGCTTGACCTGGGTCCACCTGGGGCACGCGCACACGCCGCTTTGATGGAGAAGAGGTATCTGTGGCTGGAGCCCGCACGGAGAAGCGGGGAGAGAAGCCACTTGGCACTTTCCTATCAGATGGACAGGGAATTTGCTCTCCCTTGGGAGGGGTGGCAGCCGGTATATTGTTGCGGTGAGCCGGCAGGTGGGGAAGGAACCGTGTGTCGCTGTGTGCATGAGTTGGTGGCAAGTTGGCATGGTGCGTGTTGCATAGGTGTTAGAGCGAGCCTTGCCCCTCACCCAGGTGCACCTGGCATGTTTTTATTGTCATGAGGATCCCCCAGCACAGACTCTGCCTGCTCCAGCCTTGCCAACTGTGTAGCATTATGCAAAATGTCTTGGGATTGTGCTGTGATGGATGGGCTGCAGGACTGGCAGGCATTGAGAGGAGCTGTGCTGGGCTCCCTGGGACTCTCTGCACTGCACGGTCTCTGTCTTCAGTGCTGGAGGGGGATCCCAAATCTCTGACGTATTCAGTGCCTGCCTTTTGAGCTTGTTTTATTGGCAAACGCCCAGTGGGTGCCAGCCAAGGCATCTCTCTGTGTGCTGTGGACTCGTTTCCCTCCTCTTGCTGCAGCTGAGATGGACCCTCTGGAAGTGTTTGAGCTGTGTTGGTTTTGGCTGGGTTTCTGAGCCTTTCTAGCATGCTCCTCTCTTCCTAAAATGAAGGCTTCATTGCTGCTTATCTGAGCATGACTCCCTTGCCATGCACATTTGTGTCCTGTTTTCTGCTCATAAAGCCACCCCATAAGGCATGGGCTCAATGGGGGAAAACCGCTGATGTCGAAACTCCTAAAAAACCCAGTGACGAGTTTGGGGTTTGCTCCACTGGCTGTGTGAGGGCGGGAGACGGGCGTAGTTGAGCTTAGGCATCTGCTGCTGTCTGCTGCAATGCAGACAACGTACAGGCCAGTGCGTAGAGCACGGGATCGCCTGGCCGGGGCGCGAGGTCCAGCTCTGCTGGTGACCTGCTGTCAGGCAAATGATTTAGCGTGTGACATACAGAGGCCATGGGCCATGACTCCCACCGCCCCTGTCTGTGCCCCTGTGAGGCATGCAGCCCTCCTGATAAATCTTCGTCAGCACATTGTTGTCCTTCTGTCCAGAGAGGAGGCTGACAGTCGTTATGTCTGCCTCCCCACTGCCTGTCCCCACATCCCCTGTGTCAGAAGAGACCGAGTGCAGACTGAACGTCCCCAGGGTAGGAGATCAGGCAAACTGATGGCCTACAGTACTGCAGGTACTGGGTCCAGTTGCTCTGAACCTGGGAAATGCAGCGCTGGACTGCTAAAAAAGACATGCGAGCTCTCCCTGCATGCAGGGCTGGGGCAGAGCAGGTGTTTACTGCTCTCTTTAAAACTGAGAGATCCTGTGAATTAAAGGAATGAGCCTGACACTTGGCACCAGGAGACGTGGGAAGTGATAATGGGAGGCAGGGCTATAATAGCACAGGAATCTCTCAGTATGATGGGAGCTAAATGACGCAGTAAGGAAAATTGCACCTCGTTGTGAGTGTCAAAATCGACAAGAGGAAAAGGAGATGAACAGTGTTTGCAAGTGCACCCCAACAGCTCCTGTAAAAGAGCCTTGACCCACCTTTGCCTCAGACTGGAGTCAGCCTGCCAGAGCTGCTCACATGATCCCCAGCTCCCCCCTTCTGCTTCCCCCAAACCTTTCACGCTTGGGAAGGACGAGGTGATGGACAAGATCAATCATTCAGGCCAAGTGTACACTTGTGCAGCCTTGTAGAGGCCCTCCAGACCCTTCTGGATCATGAGGCTGTATGTATGGTTGTAAGACCAAAATGCCCATCGCAGAGTGTGGACATGCCTGGATGCATGATATCATGTGCACACATGTGGGGCTATGTGAGCAGAGGCCATACGTGTGTTTGGACAAGCAAGCAGGACATGGTGAGTGCTGCATGAGGGGCTGCCTTTGTTTCTATCATGGGACGGGTGAAAATGATCACGGGATGAGCACACAGCTTGTGAAGGGCTGCAGCTTGTTTGTCACCCAAAAGAGACAGGAAAATCAGACACATGGAACAAAAATAATTAAATAAATGGCTATGCTGAATACAGGTTAATGACAGGCTCCGCCAAGCATCTGGGCAGCAGTCAGCATTGCTATCTGTTGCAGGGGCTGACCCCTGTGTGATCTGATGTTTTTGCAGCTGATGAGGTGAGAGGCTCAGCACTGAGAAAAGCATAGCGGTGCTCCCTGTCCTTACCTGCGCGCTGGACTCCAGGGGAGCAGGGAGCCTGGTGCATGCCTCTGTGTGGGGCTCTGGAAGCCAGAATGGGAACATATGTGAAGGGCGATAAAAACTGGATAAGGAGAAAATGGAAGGTCTATATGTAAATCAGTGGTGCCTCCTCCCTTGGAGAATCATGGTTCCTTCCACCCCCTTCTCTCCAAAAAGACCTAAATTACTGAGGACAGAAAAGAGAGTTTGACATGAAGAGAGCTAAAGGGGCTGGAGCTACTTGATGTCAAAGGGAGATGGAAAAGATGGGCCAGTATATGGGAGAAAGCACGGTGACAAATGGCGCAGGGAGGATAGCTTGGCTGTTGCTTCTGATACAACAGCCAGATGGCAACATGCTGAAAAGCGTAGGAGGAGGATGTTTCGGTAGCAGGAGAGTCCTCCGGAGCTGCCTCCCACAAGGTTCTGCTGAAAGTCCACGGAAGGTGCAGCAAGGGCCATGTATTTATATTTTCAGGAAAACATCCAGCAATGCCAATCTGCAGGCTTTCCCACTTCTGGCAGGGATGGAGGAGAGCCGAGGGTACGAGACAGCCCTGCTGCCTGCAGCAAAGAGGTATCATCACCAGTGCCTGCCAGAGTAGCTCCTTCTGGAAAACCAGCAGCTGATGCCACCAGCCTTGGCACTGCCCCTCTTTGGTCCCTGTTTTCTCCTCACCCAACAGTTCTGGGTGCAGGTGCATCCTTGCGACCTGCTCCCTCTCAAGCATTGCCACCTTGGTTTCGTGCTTCAAAGGAGCTTGCTAGGGAGATGCGAGAGTGGGTTATTCTTCAAAGCGTAACACAAACATCTGGAGGAGCAGAAACAAGGCTTGGCAAAAAAAGGTGGGAGGTAAAGATGAATATTGAATACACATTTAGCAAAGGTGGATATGCATTGCTTAGTGTTACTGAAGGACTGACGCTGAGCTACATGGCATTGCTGAGCTGGGAAACTGGTGCTGCAGGGTGGTCCTGTGCCCACACTTCAGGGGAGGCCCTCTGTTTCTCCCACCATGTGTGCTGCTGGAGAGTTTCTCTCTGTGTTTTAGTAGCTTCTGGCTGAGCCTGAGCCCTCTCCCACTGAGACCCCCCCCCCCCC